>NW_026045861.1:300000-425386 GCF_023898315.1 Schistocerca nitens
CCGTTTGGCGACGTAAAAAAATACTAGTTTCCACAGTGGAATGAAAGGAGAGTAACGGAAAGTGTTTAATATGTAATTACATGTGACGAAAAAGTAGCTTTTGCGCGAGTTTGTGTAATCCGTTTTTCTTTTCGGTTTGTATTTGCGTCTTTGAGTGCGTTTTTCTCTGGGACAGTGAGGTCGTATCGGGCTGAAATTTTTATGACGTACTGAGGACGGTGGTCGCTTGGCGGTGTCAAAGTTTTAAGACTGTAGGTGAAGGCATCGAGGAGTTACGGACGTTTATGCAGCGTTTTTTGAAACACGACGAGCGCAGACGCGCCGCACCGCCTGGCCCAGTAAGCGTAGTTTGCTTTGATATAGGACCGTTTGGCGACGTAAAAAATACTAGTTTCCACAGTGGAATGAAAGGAGAGTAACGGAAAGTGTTTAATATGTAATTACATGTGACGAAAAAGTAGCTTTTGCGCGAGTTTGTGTAATCCGTTTTTCTTTTCGGTTTGTATTTGCGTCTTTGAGTGCGTTTTTCTCTGGGACAGTGAGGTCGTATCGGGCTGAAATTTTTATGACGTACTGAGGACGGTGGTCGCTTGGCGGTGTCAAAGTTTTAAGACTGTAGGTGAAGGCATCGAGGAGTTACGGACGTTTATGCAGCGTTTTTTGAAACACGACGAGCGCAGACGCGCCGCACCGCCTGGCCCAGTAAGCGTAGTTTGCTTTGATATAGGACCGTTTGGCGACGTAAAAAAATACTAGTTTCCACAGTGGAATGAAAGGAGAGTAACGGAAAGTGTTTAATATGTAATTACATGTGACGAAAAAGTAGCTTTTGCGCGAGTTTGTGTAATCCGTTTTTCTTTTCGGTTTGTATTTGCGTCATTGAGTGCGTTTTTCTCTGGGACAGTGAGGTCGTATCGGGCTGAAATTTTTATGACGTACTGAGGACGGTGGTCGCTTGGCGGTGTCAAAGTTTTAAGACTGTAGGTGAAGGCATCGAGGAGTTACGGACGTTTATGCAGCGTTTTTTGAAACACGACGAGCGCAGACGCGCCGCACCGCCTGGCCCAGTAAGCGTAGTTTGCTTTGATATAGGACCGTTTGGCGACGTAAAAAATACTAGTTTCCACAGTGGAATGAAAGGAGAGTAACGGAAAGTGTTTAATATGTAATTACATGTGACGAAAAAGTAGCTTTTGCGCGAGTTTGTGTAATCCGTTTTTCTTTTCGGTTTGTATTTGCGTCTTTGAGTGCGTTTTTCTCTGGGACAGTGAGGTCGTATCGGGCTGAAATTTTTATGACGTACTGAGGACGGTGGTCGCTTGGCGGTGTCAAAGTTTTAAGACTGTAGGTGAAGGCATCGAGGAGTTACGGACGTTTATGCAGCGTTTTTTGAAACACGACGAGCGCAGACGCGCCGCACCGCCTGGCCCAGTAAGCGTAGTTTGCTTTGATATAGGACCGTTTGGCGACGTAAAAAAATACTAGTTTCCACAGTGGAATGAAAGGAGAGTAACGGAAAGTGTTTAATATGTAATTACATGTGACGAAAAAGTAGCTTTTGCGCGAGTTTGTGTAATCCGTTTTTCTTTTCGGTTTGTATTTGCGTCTTTGAGTGCGTTTTTCTCTGGGACAGTGAGGTCGTATCGGGCTGAAATTTTTATGACGTACTGAGGACGGTGGTCGCTTGGCGGTGTCAAAGTTTTAAGACTGTAGGTGAAGGCATCGAGGAGTTACGGACGTTTATGCAGCGTTTTTTGAAACACGACGAGCGCAGACGCGCCGCACCGCCTGGCCCAGTAAGCGTAGTTTGCTTTGATATAGGACCGTTTGGCGACGTAAAAAATACTAGTTTCCACAGTGGAATGAAAGGAGAGTAACGGAAAGTGTTTAATATGTAATTACATGTGACGAAAAAGTAGCTTTTGCGCGAGTTTGTGTAATCCGTTTTTCTTTTCGGTTTGTATTTGCGTCTTTGAGTGCGTTTTTCTCTGGGACAGTGAGGTCGTATCGGGCTGAAATTTTTATGACGTACTGAGGACGGTGGTCGCTTGGCGGTGTCAAAGTTTTAAGACTGTAGGTGAAGGCATCGAGGAGTTACGGACGTTTATGCAGCGTTTTTTGAAACACGACGAGCGCAGACGCGCCGCACCGCCTGGCCCAGTAAGCGTAGTTTGCTTTGATATAGGACCGTTTGGCGACGTAAAAAAATACTAGTTTCCACAGTGGAATGAAAGGAGAGTAACGGAAAGTGTTTAATATGTAATTACATGTGACGAAAAAGTAGCTTTTGCGCGAGTTTGTGTAATCCGTTTTTCTTTTCGGTTTGTATTTGCGTCTTTGAGTGCGTTTTTCTCTGGGACAGTGAGGTCGTATCGGGCTGAAATTTTTATGACGTACTGAGGACGGTGGTCGCTTGGCGGTGTCAAAGTTTTAAGACTGTAGGTGAAGGCATCGAGGAGTTACGGACGTTTATGCAGCGTTTTTTGAAACACGACGAGCGCAGACGCGCCGCACCGCCTGGCCCAGTAAGCGTAGTTTGCTTTGATATAGGACCGTTTGGCGACGTAAAAAAATACTAGTTTCCACAGTGGAATGAAAGGAGAGTAACGGAAAGTGTTTAATATGTAATTACATGTGACGAAAAAGTAGCTTTTGCGCGAGTTTGTGTAATCCGTTTTTCTTTTCGGTTTGTATTTGCGTCTTTGAGTGCGTTTTTCTCTGGGACAGTGAGGTCGTATCGGGCTGAAATTTTTATGACGTACTGAGGACGGTGGTCGCTTGGCGGTGTCAAAGTTTTAAGACTGTAGGTGAAGGCATCGAGGAGTTACGGACGTTTATGCAGCGTTTTTTGAAACACGACGAGCGCAGACGCGCCGCACCGCCTGGCCCAGTAAGCGTAGTTTGCTTTGATATAGGACCGTTTGGCGACGTAAAAAAATACTAGTTTCCACAGTGGAATGAAAGGAGAGTAACGGAAAGTGTTTAATATGTAATTACATGTGACGAAAAAGTAGCTTTTGCGCGAGTTTGTGTAATCCGTTTTTCTTTTCGGTTTGTATTTGCGTCTTTGAGTGCGTTTTTCTCTGGGACAGTGAGGTCGTATCGGGCTGAAATTTTTATGACGTACTGAGGACGGTGGTCGCTTGGCGGTGTCAAAGTTTTAAGACTGTAGGTGAAGGCATCGAGGAGTTACGGACGTTTATGCAGCGTTTTTTGAAACACGACGAGCGCAGACGCGCCGCACCGCCTGGCCCAGTAAGCGTAGTTTGCTTTGATATAGGACCGTTTGGCGACGTAAAAAATACTAGTTTCCACAGTGGAATGAAAGGAGAGTAACGGAAAGTGTTTAATATGTAATTACATGTGACGAAAAAGTAGCTTTTGCGCGAGTTTGTGTAATCCGTTTTTCTTTTCGGTTTGTATTTGCGTCTTTGAGTGCGTTTTTCTCTGGGACAGTGAGGTCGTATCGGGCTGAAATTTTTATGACGTACTGAGGACGGTGGTCGCTTGGCGGTGTCAAAGTTTTAAGACTGTAGGTGAAGGCATCGAGGAGTTACGGACGTTTATGCAGCGTTTTTTGAAACACGACGAGCGCAGACGCGCCGCACCGCCTGGCCCAGTAAGCGTAGTTTGCTTTGATATAGGACCGTTTGGCGACGTAAAAAAATACTAGTTTCCACAGTGGAATGAAAGGAGAGTAACGGAAAGTGTTTAATATGTAATTACATGTGACGAAAAAGTAGCTTTTGCGCGAGTTTGTGTAATCCGTTTTTCTTTTCGGTTTGTATTTGCGTCTTTGAGTGCGTTTTTCTCTGGGACAGTGAGGTCGTATCGGGCTGAAATTTTTTTGACGTACTGAGGACGGTGGTCGCTTGGCGGTGTCAAAGTTTTAAGACTGTAGGTGAAGGCATCGAGGAGTTACGGACGTTTATGCAGCGTTTTTTGAAACACGACGAGCGCAGACGCGCCGCACCGCCTGGCCCAGTAAGCGTAGTTTGCTTTGATATAGGACCGTTTGGCGACGTAAAAAAATACTAGTTTCCACAGTGGAATGAAAGGAGAGTAACGGAAAGTGTTTAATATGTAATTACATGTGACGAAAAAGTAGCTTTTGCGCGAGTTTGTGTAATCCGTTTTTCTTTTCGGTTTGTATTTGCGTCTTTGAGTGCGTTTTTCTCTGGGACAGTGAGGTCGTATCGGGCTGAAATTTTTATGACGTACTGAGGACGGTGGTCGCTTGGCGGTGTCAAAGTTTTAAGAGTGTAGGTGAAGGCATCGAGGAGTTACGGACGTTTATGCAGCGTTTTTTGAAACACGACGAGCGCAGACGCGCCGCACCGCCTGGCCCAGTAAGCGTAGTTTGCTTTGATATAGGACCGTTTGGCGACGTAAAAAATACTAGTTTCCACAGTGGAATGAAAGGAGAGTAACGGAAAGTGTTTAATATGTAATTACATGTGACGAAAAAGTAGCTTTTGCGCGAGTTTGTGTAATCCGTTTTTCTTTTCGGTTTGTATTTGCGTCTTTGAGTGCGTTTTTCTCTGGGACAGTGAGGTCGTATCGGGCTGAAATTTTTATGACGTACTGAGGACGGTGGTCGCTTGGCGGTGTCAAAGTTTTAAGACTGTAGGTGAAGGCATCGAGGAGTTACGGACGTTTATGCAGCGTTTTTTGAAACACGACGAGCGCAGACGCGCCGCACCGCCTGGCCCAGTAAGCGTAGTTTGCTTTGATATAGGACCGTTTGGCGACGTAAAAAATACTAGTTTCCACAGTAGAATGAAAGGAGAGTAACTGAAAGTGTTTAATTTATAACTACATGTGACGAAAAAGTAGCTTTTGCGCGAGTTTGTGTAATCCGTTTTTCTTTTCGGTTTGTATTTGCGTCTTTGAGTGCGTTTTTCTCTGGGACAGTGAGGTCGTATCGGGCTGAAATTTTTATGACGTACTGAGGACGGTGGTCGCTTGGCGGTGTCAAAGTTTTAAGACTGTAGGTGAAGGCATCGAGGAGTTACGGACGTTTATGCAGCGTTTTTTGAAACACGACGAGCGCAGACGCGCCGCACCGCCTGGCCCAGTAAGCGTAGTTTGCTTTGATATAGGACCGTTTGGCGACGTAAAAAAATACTAGTTTCCACAGTGGAATGAAAGGAGAGTAACGGAAAGTGTTTAATATGTAATTACATGTGACGAAAAAGTAGCTTTTGCGCGAGTTTGTGTAATCCGTTTTTCTTTTCGGATTGTATTTGCGTCTTTGAGTGCGTTTTTCTCTTGGACAGTGAGGTCGTATCGGGCTGAAATTTTTATGACGTACTGAGGACGGTGGTCGCTTGGCGGTGTCAAAGTTTTAAGACTGTAGGTGAAGGCATCGAGGAGTTACGGACGTTTATGCAGCGTTTTTTGAAACACGACGAGCGCAGACGCGCCGCACCGCCTGGCCCAGTAAGCGTAGTTTGCTTTGATATAGGACCGTTTGGCGACGTAAAAAAATACTAGTTTCCACAGTGGAATGAAAGGAGAGTAACGGAAAGTGTTTAATATGTAATTACATGTGACGAAAAAGTAGCTTTTGCGCGAGTTTGTGTAATCCGTTTTTCTTTTCGGTTTGTATTTGCGTCTTTGAGTGCGTTTTTCTCTGGGACAGTGAGGTCGTATCGGGCTGAAATTTTTATGACGTACTGAGGACGGTGGTCGCTTGGCGGTGTCAAAGTTTTAAGACTGTAGGTGAAGGCATCGAGGAGTTACGGACGTTTATGCAGCGTTTTTTGAAACACGACGAGCGCAGACGCGCCGCACCGCCTGGCCCAGTAAGCGTAGTTTGCTTTGATATAGGACCGTTTGGCGACGTAAAAAATACTAGTTTCCACAGTAGAATGAAAGGAGAGTAACTGAAAGTGTTTAATTTATAACTACATGTGACGAAAAAGTAGCTTTTGCGTGAGTTTGTGTAACCCGTTTTTCTTTTCGGTTTGTATTTGCGTCTTTGAGTGCGGTTTTCTCTGGGACAGTGAGGTCGTATCGGGCTGAAATTTTTATGACGTACTGAGGACGGTGGTCGCTTGGCGGTGTCAAAGTTTTAAGAGTGTAGGTGAAGGCATCGAGGAGTTACGGACGATTATGCAGCGTTTTTTGAAACACGACGAGCGCAGACGCGCCGCACCGCCTGGCCCAGTAAGCGTAGTTTGCTTTGATATAGGACCGTTTGGCGACGTAAAAAAATACTAGTTTCCACAGTGGAATGAAAGGAGAGTAACGGAAAGTGTTTAATATGTAATTACATGTGACGAAAAAGTAGCTTTTGCGCGAGTTTGTGTAATCCGTTTTTCTTTTCGGTTTGTATTTGCGTCTTTGAGTGCGTTTTTCTCTGGGACAGTGAGGTCGTATCGGGCTGAAATTTTTATGACGTACTGAGGACGGTGGTCGCTTGGCGGTGTCAAAGTTTTAAGAGTGTAGGTGAAGGCATCGAGGAGTTACGGACGTTTATGCAGCGTTTTTTGAAACACGACGAGCGCAGACGCGCCGCACCGCCTGGACCAGTAAGCGTAGTTTGCTTTGATATAGGACCGTTTGGCGACGTAAAAAAATACTAGTTTCCACAGTGGAATGAAAGGAGAGTAACGGAAAGTGTTTAATATGTAATTACATGTGACGAAAAAGTAGCTTTTGCGCGAGTTTGTGTAATCCGTTTTTCTTTTCGGTTTGTATTTGCGTCTTTGAGTGCGTTTTTCTCTGGGACAGTGAGGTCGTATCGGGCTGAAATTTTTATGACGTACTGAGGACGGTGGTCGCTTGGCGGTGTCAAAGTTTTAAGACTGTAGGTGAAGGCATCGAGGAGTTACGGACGTTTATGCAGCGTTTTTTGAAACACGACGAGCGCAGACGCGCCGCACCGCCTGGCCCAGTAAGCGTAGTTTGCTTTGATATAGGACCGTTTGGCGACGTAAAAAAATACTAGTTTCCACAGTGGAATGAAAGGAGAGTAACGGAAAGTGTTTAATATGTAATTACATGTGACGAAAAAGTAGCTTTTGCGCGAGTTTGTGTAATCCGTTTTTCTTTTCGGTTTGTATTTGCGTCTTTGAGTGCGTTTTTCTCTGGGACAGTGAGGTCGTATCGGGCTGAAATTTTTATGACGTACTGAGGACGGTGGTCGCTTGGCGGTGTCAAAGTTTTAAGACTGTAGGTGAAGGCATCGAGGAGTTACGGACGTTTATGCAGCGTTTTTTGAAACACGACGAGCGCAGACGCGCCGCACCGCCTGGCCCAGTAAGCGTAGTTTGCTTTGATATAGGACCGTTTGGCGACGTAAAAAATACTAGTTTCCACAGTGGAATGAAAGGAGAGTAACGGAAAGTGTTTAATATGTAATTACATGTGACGAAAAAGTAGCTTTTGCGCGAGTTTGTGTAATCCGTTTTTCTTTTCGGTTTGTATTTGCGTCTTTGAGTGCGTTTTTCTCTGGGACAGTGAGGTCGTATCGGGCTGAAATTTTTATGACGTACTGAGGACGGTGGTCGCTTGGCGGTGTCAAAGTTTTAAGACTGTAGGTGAAGGCATCGAGGAGTTACGGACGTTTATGCAGCGTTTTTTGAAACACGACGAGCGCAGACGCGCCGCACCGCCTGGCCCAGTAAGCGTAGTTTGCTTTGATATAGGACCGTTTGGCGACGTAAAAAAATACTAGTTTCCACAGTGGAATGAAAGGAGAGTAACGGAAAGTGTTTAATATGTAATTACATGTGACGAAAAAGTAGCTTTTGCGCGAGTTTGTGTAATCCGTTTTTCTTTTCGGTTTGTATTTGCGTCTTTGAGTGCGTTTTTCTCTGGGACAGTGAGGTCGTATCGGGCTGAAATTTTTATGACGGACTGAGGACGGTGGTCGCTTGGCGGTGTCAAAGTTTTAAGAGTGTAGGTGAAGGCATCGAGGAGTTACGGACGTTTATGCAGCGTTTTTTGAAACCCGACGAGCGCAGACGCGCCGCACCGCCTGGACCAGTAAGCGTAGTTTGCTTTGATATAGGACCGTTTGGCGACGTAAAAAAATACTAGTTTCCACAGTGGAATGAAAGGAGAGTAACGGAAAGTGTTTAATATGTAATTACATGTGACGAAAAAGTAGCTTTTGCGCGAGTTTGTGTAATCCGTTTTTCTTTTCGGTTTGTATTTGCGTCTTTGAGTGCGTTTTTCTCTGGGACAGTGAGGTCGTATCGGGCTGAAATTTTTATGACGTACTGAGGACGGTGGTCGCTTGGCGGTGTCAAAGTTTTAAGACTGTAGGTGAAGGCATCGAGGAGTTACGGACGTTTATGCAGCGTTTTTTGAAACACGACGAGCGCAGACGCGCCGCACCGCCTGGCCCAGTAAGCGTAGTTTGCTTTGATATAGGACCGTTTGGCGACGTAAAAAAATACTAGTTTCCACAGTGGAATGAAAGGAGAGTAACGGAAAGTGTTTAATATGTAATTACATGTGACGAAAAAGTAGCTTTTGCGCGAGTTTGTGTAATCCGTTTTTCTTTTCGGTTTGTATTTGCGTCTTTGAGTGCGTTTTTCTCTGGGACAGTGAGGTCGTATCGGGCTGAAATTTTTATGACGGACTGAGGACGGTGGTCGCTTGGCGGTGTCAAAGTTTTAAGAGTGTAGGTGAAGGCATCGAGGAGTTACGGACGTTTATGCAGCGTTTTTTGAAACACGACGAGCGCAGACGCGCCGCACCGCCTGGACCAGTAAGCGTAGTTTGCTTTGATATAGGACCGTTTGGCGACGTAAAAAAATACTAGTTTCCACAGTGGAATGAAAGGAGAGTAACGGAAAGTGTTTAATATGTAATTACATGTGACGAAAAAGTAGCTTTTGCGCGAGTTTGTGTAATCCGTTTTTCTTTTCGGTTTGTATTTGCGTCTTTGAGTGCGTTTTTCTCTGGGACAGTGAGGTCGTATCGGGCTGAAATTTTTATGACGTACTGAGGACGGTGGTCGCTTGGCGGTGTCAAAGTTTTAAGACTGTAGGTGAAGGCATCGAGGAGTTACGGACGTTTATGCAGCGTTTTTTGAAACACGACGAGCGCAGACGCGCCGCACCGCCTGGCCCAGTAAGCGTAGTTTGCTTTGATATAGGACCGTTTGGCGACGTAAAAAAATACTAGTTTCCACAGTGGAATGAAAGGAGAGTAACGGAAAGTGTTTAATATGTAATTACATGTGACGAAAAAGTAGCTTTTGCGCGAGTTTGTGTAATCCGTTTTTCTTTTCGGTTTGTATTTGCGTCTTTGAGTGCGTTTTTCTCTGGGACAGTGAGGTCGTATCGGGCTGAAATTTTTATGACGTACTGAGGACGGTGGTCGCTTGGCGGTGTCAAAGTTTTAAGACTGTAGGTGAAGGCATCGAGGAGTTACGGACGTTTATGCAGCGTTTTTTGAAACACGACGAGCGCAGACGCGCCGCACCGCCTGGCCCAGTAAGCGTAGTTTGCTTTGATATAGGACCGTTTGGCGACGTAAAAAAATACTAGTTTCCACAGTGGAATGAAAGGAGAGTAACGGAAAGTGTTTAATATGTAATTACATGTGACGAAAAAGTAGCTTTTGCGCGAGTTTGTGTAATCCGTTTTTCTTTTCGGTTTGTATTTGCGTCTTTGAGTGCGTTTTTCTCTGGGACAGTGAGGTCGTATCGGGCTGAAATTTTTATGACGTACTGAGGACGGTGGTCGCTTGGCGGTGTCAAAGTTTTAAGACTGTAGGTGAAGGCATCGAGGAGTTACGGACGTTTATGCAGCGTTTTTTGAAACACGACGAGCGCAGACGCGCCGCACCGCCTGGCCCAGTAAGCGTAGTTTGCTTTGATATAGGACCGTTTGGCGACGTAAAAAAATACTAGTTTCCACAGTGGAATGAAAGGAGAGTAACGGAAAGTGTTTAATATGTAATTACATGTGACGAAAAAGTAGCTTTTGCGCGAGTTTGTGTAATCCGTTTTTCTTTTCGGTTTGTATTTGCGTCTTTGAGTGCGTTTTTCTCTGGGACAGTGAGGTCGTATCGGGCTGAAATTTTTATGACGTACTGAGGACGGTGGTCGCTTGGCGGTGTCAAAGTTTTAAGACTGTAGGTGAAGGCATCGAGGAGTTACGGACGTTTATGCAGCGTTTTTTGAAACACGACGAGCGCAGACGCGCCGCACCGCCTGGCCCAGTAAGCGTAGTTTGCTTTGATATAGGACCGTTTGGCGACGTAAAAAAATACTAGTTTCCACAGTGGAATGAAAGGAGAGTAACGGAAAGTGTTTAATATGTAATTACATGTGACGAAAAAGTAGCTTTTGCGCGAGTTTGTGTAATCCGTTTTTCTTTTCGGTTTGTATTTGCGTCTTTGAGTGCGTTTTTCTCTGGGACAGTGAGGTCGTATCGGGCTGAAATTTTTATGACGTACTGAGGACGGTGGTCGCTTGGCGGTGTCAAAGTTTTAAGACTGTAGGTGAAGGCATCGAGGAGTTACGGACGTTTATGCAGCGTTTTTTGAAACACGACGAGCGCAGACGCGCCGCACCGCCTGGCCCAGTAAGCGTAGTTTGCTTTGATATAGGACCGTTTGGCGACGTAAAAAATACTAGTTTCCACAGTGGAATGAAAGGAGAGTAACGGAAAGTGTTTAATATGTAATTACATGTGACGAAAAAGTAGCTTTTGCGCGAGTTTGTGTAATCCGTTTTTCTTTTCGGTTTGTATTTGCGTCTTTGAGTGCGTTTTTCTCTGGGACAGTGAGGTCGTATCGGGCTGAAATTTTTATGACGTACTGAGGACGGTGGTCGCTTGGCGGTGTCAAAGTTTTAAGACTGTAGGTGAAGGCATCGAGGAGTTACGGACGTTTATGCAGCGTTTTTTGAAACACGACGAGCGCAGACGCGCCGCACCGCCTGGCCCAGTAAGCGTAGTTTGCTTTGATATAGGACCGTTTGGCGACGTAAAAAAATACTAGTTTCCACAGTGGAATGAAAGGAGAGTAACGGAAAGTGTTTAATATGTAATTACATGTGACGAAAAAGTAGCTTTTGCGCGAGTTTGTGTAATCCGTTTTTCTTTTCGGTTTGTATTTGCGTCATTGAGTGCGTTTTTCTCTGGGACAGTGAGGTCGTATCGGGCTGAAATTTTTATGACGTACTGAGGACGGTGGTCGCTTGGCGGTGTCAAAGTTTTAAGACTGTAGGTGAAGGCATCGAGGAGTTACGGACGTTTATGCAGCGTTTTTTGAAACACGACGAGCGCAGACGCGCCGCACCGCCTGGCCCAGTAAGCGTAGTTTGCTTTGATATAGGACCGTTTGGCGACGTAAAAAATACTAGTTTCCACAGTGGAATGAAAGGAGAGTAACGGAAAGTGTTTAATATGTAATTACATGTGACGAAAAAGTAGCTTTTGCGCGAGTTTGTGTAATCCGTTTTTCTTTTCGGTTTGTATTTGCGTCTTTGAGTGCGTTTTTCTCTGGGACAGTGAGGTCGTATCGGGCTGAAATTTTTATGACGTACTGAGGACGGTGGTCGCTTGGCGGTGTCAAAGTTTTAAGACTGTAGGTGAAGGCATCGAGGAGTTACGGACGTTTATGCAGCGTTTTTTGAAACACGACGAGCGCAGACGCGCCGCACCGCCTGGCCCAGTAAGCGTAGTTTGCTTTGATATAGGACCGTTTGGCGACGTAAAAAATACTAGTTTCCACAGTAGAATGAAAGGAGAGTAACTGAAAGTGTTTAATATGTAATTACATGTGACGAAAAAGTAGCTTTTGCGCGAGTTTGTGTAATCCGTTTTTCTTTTCGGTTTGTATTTGCGTCTTTGAGTGCGTTTTTCTCTGGGACAGTGAGGTCGTATCGGGCTGTAATTTTTATGACGTACTGAGGACGGTGGTCGCTTGGCGGTGTCAAAGTTTTAAGACTGTAGGTGAAGGCATCGAGGAGTTACGGACGTTTATGCAGCGTTTTTTGAAACACGACGAGCGCAGACGCGCCGCACCGCCTGGCCCAGTAAGCGTAGTTTGCTTTGATATAGGACCGTTTGGCGACGTAAAAAATACTAGTTTCCACAGTAGAATGAAAGGAGAGTAACTGAAAGTGTTTAATTTATAACTACATGTGACGAAAAAGTAGCTTTTGCGCGAGTTTGTGTAATCCGTTTTTCTTTTCGGTTTGTATTTGCGTCTTTGAGTGCGTTTTTCTCTGGGACAGTGAGGTCGTATCGGCCTGAAATTTTTATGACGTACTGAGGACGGTGGTCGCTTGGCGGTGTCAAAGTTTTAAGACTGTAGGTGAAGGCATCGAGGAGTTACGGACGTTTATGCAGCGTTTTTTGAAACACGACGAGCGCAGACGCGCCGCACCGCCTGGCCCAGTAAGCGTAGTTTGCTTTGATATAGGACCGTTTGGCGACGTAAAAAATACTAGTTTCCACAGTGGAATGAAAGGAGAGTAACGGAAAGTGTTTAATATGTAATTACATGTGACGAAAAAGTAGCTTTTGCGCGAGTTTGTGTAATCCGTTTTTCTTTTCGGTTTGTATTTGCGTCTTTGAGTGCGTTTTTCTCTGGGACAGTGAGGTCGTATCGGGCTGAAATTTTTATGACGTACTGAGGACGGTGGTCGCTTGGCGGTGTCAAAGTTTTAAGACTGTAGGTGAAGGCATCGAGGAGTTACGGACGTTTATGCAGCGTTTTTTGAAACACGACGAGCGCAGACGCGCCGCACCGCCTGGCCCAGTAAGCGTAGTTTGCTTTGATATAGGACCGTTTGGCGACGTAAAAAAATACTAGTTTCCACAGTGGAATGAAAGGAGAGTAACGGAAAGTGTTTAATATGTAATTACATGTGACGAAAAAGTAGCTTTTGCGCGAGTTTGTGTAATCCGTTTTTCTTTTCGGTTTGTATTTGCGTCTTTGAGTGCGTTTTTCTCTGGGACAGTGAGGTCGTATCGGGCTGAAATTTTTATGACGTACTGAGGACGGTGGTCGCTTGGCGGTGTCAAAGTTTTAAGACTGTAGGTGAAGGCATCGAGGAGTTACGGACGTTTATGCAGCGTTTTTTGAAACACGACGAGCGCAGACGCGCCGCACCGCCTGGCCCAGTAAGCGTAGTTTGCTTTGATATAGGACCGTTTGGCGACGTAAAAAAATACTAGTTTCCACAGTGGAATGAAAGGAGAGTAACGGAAAGTGTTTAATATGTAATTACATGTGACGAAAAAGTAGCTTTTGCGCGAGTTTGTGTAATCCGTTTTTCTTTTCGGTTTGTATTTGCGTCTTTGAGTGCGTTTTTCTCTGGGACAGTGAGGTCGTATCGGGCTGAAATTTTTATGACGTACTGAGGACGGTGGTCGCTTGGCGGTGTCAAAGTTTTAAGACTGTAGGTGAAGGCATCGAGGAGTTACGGACGTTTATGCAGCGTTTTTTGAAACACGACGAGCGCAGACGCGCCGCACCGCCTGGCCCAGTAAGCGTAGTTTGCTTTGATATAGGACCGTTTGGCGACGTAAAAAATACTAGTTTCCACAGTAGAATGAAAGGAGAGTAACTGAAAGTGTTTAATTTATAACTACATGTGACGAAAAAGTAGCTTTTGCGCGAGTTTGTGTAATCCGTTTTTCTTTTCGGTTTGTATTTGCGTCTTTGAGTGCGTTTTTCTCTGGGACAGTGAGGTCGTATCGGGCTGAAATTTTTTTGACGTACTGAGGACGGTGGTCGCTTGGCGGTGTCAAAGTTTTAAGACTGTAGGTGAAGGCATCGAGGAGTTACGGACGTTTATGCAGCGTTTTTTGAAACACGACGAGCGCAGACGCGCCGCACCGCCTGGCCCAGTAAGCGTAGTTTGCTTTGATATAGGACCGTTTGGCGACGTAAAAAAATACTAGTTTCCACAGTGGAATGAAAGGAGAGTAACGGAAAGTGTTTAATATGTAATTACATGTGACGAAAAAGTAGCTTTTGCGCGAGTTTGTGTAATCCGTTTTTCTTTTCGGTTTGTATTTGCGTCTTTGAGTGCGTTTTTCTCTGGGACAGTGAGGTCGTATCGGGCTGAAATTTTTATGACGTACTGAGGACGGTGGTCGCTTGGCGGTGTCAAAGTTTTAAGACTGTAGGTGAAGGCATCGAGGAGTTACGGACGTTTATGCAGCGTTTTTTGAAACACGACGAGCGCAGACGCGCCGCACCGCCTGGCCCAGTAAGCGTAGTTTGCTTTGATATAGGACCGTTTGGCGACGTAAAAAATACTAGTTTCCACAGTAGAATGAAAGGAGAGTAACTGAAAGTGTTTAATTTATAACTACATGTGACGAAAAAGTAGCTTTTGCGCGAGTTTGTGTAATCCGTTTTTCTTTTCGGTATGTATTTGCGTCTTTGAGTGCGTTTTTCTCTGGGACAGTGAGGTCGTATCGGGCTGAAATTTTTTTGACGTACTGAGGACGGTGGTCGCTTGGCGGTGTCAAAGTTTTAAGACTGTAGGTGAAGGCATCGAGGAGTTACGGACGTTTATGCAGCGTTTTTTGAAACACGACGAGCGCAGACGCGCCGCACCGCCTGGCCCAGTAAGCGTAGTTTGCTTTGATATAGGACCGTTTGGCGACGTAAAAAAATACTAGTTTCCACAGTGGAATGAAAGGAGAGTAACGGAAAGTGTTTAATATGTAATTACATGTGACGAAAAAGTAGCTTTTGCGCGAGTTTGTGTAATCCGTTTTTCTTTTCGGTTTGTATTTGCGTCTTTGAGTGCGTTTTTCTCTGGGACAGTGAGGTCGTATCGGGCTGAAATTTTTATGACGTACTGAGGACGGTGGTCGCTTGGCGGTGTCAAAGTTTTAAGACTGTAGGTGAAGGCATCGAGGAGTTACGGACGTTTATGCAGCGTTTTTTGAAACACGACGAGCGCAGACGCGCCGCACCGCCTGGCCCAGTAAGCGTAGTTTGCTTTGATATAGGACCGTTTGGCGACGTAAAAAATACTAGTTTCCACAGTAGAATGAAAGGAGAGTAACTGAAAGTGTTTAATTTATAACTACATGTGACGAAAAAGTAGCTTTTGCGCGAGTTTGTGTAATCCGTTTTTCTTTTCGGTTTGTATTTGCGTCTTTGAGTGCGTTTTTCTCTGGGACAGTGAGGTCGTATCGGGCTGAAATTTTTTTGACGTACTGAGGACGGTGGTCGCTTGGCGGTGTCAAAGTTTTAAGACTGTAGGTGAAGGCATCGAGGAGTTACGGACGTTTATGCAGCGTTTTTTGAAACACGACGAGCGCAGACGCGCCGCACCGCCTGGCCCAGTAAGCGTAGTTTGCTTTGATATAGGACCGTTTGGCGACGTAAAAAAATACTAGTTTCCACAGTGGAATGAAAGGAGAGTAACGGAAAGTGTTTAATATGTAATTACATGTGACGAAAAAGTAGCTTTTGCGCGAGTTTGTGTAATCCGTTTTTCTTTTCGGTTTGTATTTGCGTCTTTGAGTGCGTTTTTCTCTGGGACAGTGAGGTCGTATCGGCCTGAAATTTTTATGACGTACTGAGGACGGTGGTCGCTTGGCGGTGTCAAAGTTTTAAGACTGTAGGTGAAGGCATCGAGGAGTTACGGACGTTTATGCAGCGTTTTTTGAAACACGACGAGCGCAGACGCGCCGCACCGCCTGGCCCAGTAAGCGTAGTTTGCTTTGATATAGGACCGTTTGGCGACGTAAAAAATACTAGTTTCCACAGTAGAATGAAAGGAGAGTAACTGAAAGTGTTTAATTTATAACTACATGTGACGAAAAAGTAGCTTTTGCGCGAGTTTGTGTAATCCGTTTTTCTTTTCGGTATGTATTTGCGTCTTTGAGTGCGTTTTTCTCTGGGACAGTGAGGTCGTATCGGGCTGAAATTTTTTTGACGTACTGAGGACGGTGGTCGCTTGGCGGTGTCAAAGTTTTAAGACTGTAGGTGAAGGCATCGAGGAGTTACGGACGTTTATGCAGCGTTTTTTGAAACACGACGAGCGCAGACGCGCCGCACCGCCTGGCCCAGTAAGCGTAGTTTGCTTTGATATAGGACCGTTTGGCGACGTAAAAAATACTAGTTTCCACAGTAGAATGAAAGGAGAGTAACTGAAAGTGTTTAATTTATAACTACATGTGACGAAAAAGTAGCTTTTGCGCGAGTTTGTGTAATCCGTTTTTCTTTTCGGTATGTATTTGCGTCTTTGAGTGCGTTTTTCTCTGGGACAGTGAGGTCGTATCGGCCTGAAATTTTTTTGACGTACTGAGGACGGTGGTCGCTTGGCGGTGTCAAAGTTTTAAGACTGTAGGTGAAGGCATCGAGGAGTTACGGACGTTTATGCAGCGTTTTTTGAAACACGACGAGCGCAGACGCGCCGCACCGCCTGGCCCAGTAAGCGTAGTTTGCTTTGATATAGGACCGTTTGGCGACGTAAAAAATACTAGTTTCCACAGTAGAATGAAAGGAGAGTAACTGAAAGTGTTTAATTTATAACTACATGTGACGAAAAAGTAGCTTTTGCGCGAGTTTGTGTAATCCGTTTTTCTTTTCGGTATGTATTTGCGTCTTTGAGTGCGTTTTTCTCTGGGACAGTGAGGTCGTATCGGGCTGAAATTTTTTTGACGTACTGAGGACGGTGGTCGCTTGGCGGTGTCAAAGTTTTAAGACTGTAGGTGAAGGCATCGAGGAGTTACGGACGTTTATGCAGCGTTTTTTGAAACACGACGAGCGCAGACGCGCCGCACCGCCTGGCCCAGTAAGCGTAGTTTGCTTTGATATAGGACCGTTTGGCGACGTAAAAAAATACTAGTTTCCACAGTGGAATGAAAGGAGAGTAACGGAAAGTGTTTAATATGTAATTACATGTGACGAAAAAGTAGCTTTTGCGCGAGTTTGTGTAATCCGTTTTTCTTTTCGGTTTGTATTTGCGTCTTTGAGTGCGTTTTTCTCTGGGACAGTGAGGTCGTATCGGGCTGAAATTTTTATGACGTACTGAGGACGGTGGTCGCTTGGCGGTGTCAAAGTTTTAAGACTGTAGGTGAAGGCATCGAGGAGTTACGGACGTTTATGCAGCGTTTTTTGAAACACGACGAGCGCAGACGCGCCGCACCGCCTGGCCCAGTAAGCGTAGTTTGCTTTGATATAGGACCGTTTGGCGACGTAAAAAATACTAGTTTCCACAGTAGAATGAAAGGAGAGTAACTGAAAGTGTTTAATTTATAACTACATGTGACGAAAAAGTAGCTTTTGCGCGAGTTTGTGTAATCCGTTTTTCTTTTCGGTATGTATTTGCGTCTTTGAGTGCGTTTTTCTCTGGGACAGTGAGGTCGTATCGGGCTGAAATTTTTTTGACGTACTGAGGACGGTGGTCGCTTGGCGGTGTCAAAGTTTTAAGACTGTAGGTGAAGGCATCGAGGAGTTACGGACGTTTATGCAGCGTTTTTTGAAACACGACGAGCGCAGACGCGCCGCACCGCCTGGCCCAGTAAGCGTAGTTTGCTTTGATATAGGACCGTTTGGCGACGTAAAAAAATACTAGTTTCCACAGTGGAATGAAAGGAGAGTAACGGAAAGTGTTTAATATGTAATTACATGTGACGAAAAAGTAGCTTTTGCGCGAGTTTGTGTAATCCGTTTTTCTTTTCGGTTTGTATTTGCGTCTTTGAGTGCGTTTTTCTCTGGGACAGTGAGGTCGTATCGGGCTGAAATTTTTATGACGTACTGAGGACGGTGGTCGCTTGGCGGTGTCAAAGTTTTAAGACTGTAGGTGAAGGCATCGAGGAGTTACGGACGTTTATGCAGCGTTTTTTGAAACACGACGAGCGCAGACGCGCCGCACCGCCTGGCCCAGTAAGCGTAGTTTGCTTTGATATAGGACCGTTTGGCGACGTAAAAAATACTAGTTTCCACAGTAGAATGAAAGGAGAGTAACTGAAAGTGTTTAATTTATAACTACATGTGACGAAAAAGTAGCTTTTGCGCGAGTTTGTGTAATCCGTTTTTCTTTTCGGTTTGTATTTGCGTCTTTGAGTGCGTTTTTCTCTGGGACAGTGAGGTCGTATCGGGCTGAAATTTTTTTGACGTACTGAGGACGGTGGTCGCTTGGCGGTGTCAAAGTTTTAAGACTGTAGGTGAAGGCATCGAGGAGTTACGGACGTTTATGCAGCGTTTTTTGAAACACGACGAGCGTAGACGCGCCGCACCGCCTGGCCCAGTAAGCGTAGTTTGCTTTGATATAGGACCGTTTGGCGACGTAAAAAAATACTAGTTTCCACAGTGGAATGAAAGGAGAGTAACGGAAAGTGTTTAATATGTAATTACATGTGACGAAAAAGTAGCTTTTGCGCGAGTTTGTGTAATCCGTTTTTCTTTTCGGTTTGTATTTGCGTCTTTGAGTGCGTTTTTCTCTGGGACAGTGAGGTCGTATCGGGCTGAAATTTTTATGACGTACTGAGGACGGTGGTCGCTTGGCGGTGTCAAAGTTTTAAGACTGTAGGTGAAGGCATCGAGGAGTTACGGACGTTTATGCAGCGTTTTTTGAAACACGACGAGCGCAGACGCGCCGCACCGCCTGGCCCAGTAAGCGTAGTTTGCTTTGATATAGGACCGTTTGGCGACGTAAAAAAATACTAGTTTCCACAGTGGAATGAAAGGAGAGTAACGGAAAGTGTTTAATATGTAATTACATGTGACGAAAAAGTAGCTTTTGCGCGAGTTTGTGTAATCCGTTTTTCTTTTCGGTTTGTATTTGCGTCTTTGAGTGCGTTTTTCTCTGGGACAGTGAGGTCGTATCGGGCTGAAATTTTTATGACGTACTGAGGACGGTGGTCGCTTGGCGGTGTCAAAGTTTTAAGACTGTAGGTGAAGGCATCGAGGAGTTACGGACGTTTATGCAGCGTTTTTTGAAACACGACGAGCGCAGACGCGCCGCACCGCCTGGCCCAGTAAGCGTAGTTTGCTTTGATATAGGACCGTTTGGCGACGTAAAAAAATACTAGTTTCCACAGTGGAATGAAAGGAGAGTAACGGAAAGTGTTTAATATGTAATTACATGTGACGAAAAAGTAGCTTTTGCGCGAGTTTGTGTAATCCGTTTTTCTTTTCGGTTTGTATTTGCGTCTTTGAGTGCGTTTTTCTCTGGGACAGTGAGGTCGTATCGGGCTGAAATTTTTATGACGTACTGAGGACGGTGGTCGCTTGGCGGTGTCAAAGTTTTAAGACTGTAGGTGAAGGCATCGAGGAGTTACGGACGTTTATGCAGCGTTTATTGAAACACGACGAGCGCAGACGCGCCGCACCGCCTGGCCCAGTAAGCGTAGTTTGCTTTGATATAGGACCGTTTGGCGACGTAAAAAAATACTAGTTTCCACAGTGGAATGAAAGGAGAGTAACGGAAAGTGTTTAATATGTAATTACATGTGACGAAAAAGTAGCTTTTGCGCGAGTTTGTGTAATCCGTTTTTCTTTTCGGTTTGTATTTGCGTCTTTGAGTGCGTTTTTCTCTGGGACAGTGAGGTCGTATCGGGCTGAAATTTTTATGACGTACTGAGGACGGTGGTCGCTTGGCGGTGTCAAAGTTTTAAGACTGTAGGTGAAGGCATCGAGGAGTTACGGACGTTTATGCAGCGTTTTTTGAAACACGACGAGCGCAGACGCGCCGCACCGCCTGGCCCAGTAAGCGTAGTTTGCTTTGATATAGGACCGTTTGGCGACGTAAAAAAATACTAGTTTCCACAGTGGAATGAAAGGAGAGTAACGGAAAGTGTTTAATATGTAATTACATGTGACGAAAAAGTAGCTTTTGCGCGAGTTTGTGTAATCCGTTTTTCTTTTCGGTTTGTATTTGCGTCTTTGAGTGCGTTTTTCTCTGGGACAGTGAGGTCGTATCGGGCTGAAATTTTTATGACGTACTGAGGACGGTGGTCGCTTGGCGGTGTCAAAGTTTTAAGACTGTAGGTGAAGGCATCGAGGAGTTACGGACGTTTATGCAGCGTTTATTGAAACACGACGAGCGCAGACGCGCCGCACCGCCTGGCCCAGTAAGCGTAGTTTGCTTTGATATAGGACCGTTTGGCGACGTAAAAAAATACTAGTTTCCACAGTGGAATGAAAGGAGAGTAACGGAAAGTGTTTAATATGTAATTACATGTGACGAAAAAGTAGCTTTTGCGCGAGTTTGTGTAATCCGTTTTTCTTTTCGGTTTGTATTTGCGTCTTTGAGTGCGTTTTTCTCTGGGACAGTGAGGTCGTATCGGGCTGAAATTTTTATGACGTACTGAGGACGGTGGTCGCTTGGCGGTGTCAAAGTTTTAAGACTGTAGGTGAAGGCATCGAGGAGTTACGGACGTTTATGCAGCGTTTTTTGAAACACGACGAGCGCAGACGCGCCGCACCGCCTGGCCCAGTAAGCGTAGTTTGCTTTGATATAGGACCGTTTGGCGACGTAAAAAAATACTAGTTTCCACAGTGGAATGAAAGGAGAGTAACGGAAAGTGTTTAATATGTAATTACATGTGACGAAAAAGTAGCTTTTGCGCGAGTTTGTGTAATCCGTTTTTCTTTTCGGTTTGTATTTGCGTCTTTGAGTGCGTTTTTCTCTGGGACAGTGAGGTCGTATCGGGCTGAAATTTTTATGACGTACTGAGGACGGTGGTCGCTTGGCGGTGTCAAAGTTTTAAGACTGTAGGTGAAGGCATCGAGGAGTTACGGACGTTTATGCAGCGTTTTTTGAAACACGACGAGCGCAGACGCGCCGCACCGCCTGGCCCAGTAAGCGTAGTTTGCTTTGATATAGGACCGTTTGGCGACGTAAAAAAATACTAGTTTCCACAGTGGAATGAAAGGAGAGTAACGGAAAGTGTTTAATATGTAATTACATGTGACGAAAAAGTAGCTTTTGCGCGAGTTTGTGTAATCCGTTTTTCTTTTCGGTTTGTATTTGCGTCTTTGAGTGCGTTTTTCTCTGGGACAGTGAGGTCGTATCGGGCTGAAATTTTTATGACGTACTGAGGACGGTGGTCGCTTGGCGGTGTCAAAGTTTTAAGACTGTAGGTGAAGGCATCGAGGAGTTACGGACGTTTATGCAGCGTTTTTTGAAACACGACGAGCGCAGACGCGCCGCACCGCCTGGCCCAGTAAGCGTAGTTTGCTTTGATATAGGACCGTTTGGCGACGTAAAAAAATACTAGTTTCCACAGTGGAATGAAAGGAGAGTAACGGAAAGTGTTTAATATGTAATTACATGTGACGAAAAAGTAGCTTTTGCGCGAGTTTGTGTAATCCGTTTTTCTTTTCGGTTTGTATTTGCGTCTTTGAGTGCGTTTTTCTCTGGGACAGTGAGGTCGTATCGGGCTGAAATTTTTTTGACGTACTGAGGACGGTGGTCGCTTGGCGGTGTCAAAGTTTTAAGACTGTAGGTGAAGGCATCGAGGAGTTACGGACGTTTATGCAGCGTTTTTTGAAACACGACGAGCGCAGACGCGCCGCACCGCCTGGCCCAGTAAGCGTAGTTTGCTTTGATATAGGACCGTTTGGCGACGTAAAAAAATACTAGTTTCCACAGTGGAATGAAAGGAGAGTAACGGAAAGTGTTTAATATGTAATTACATGTGACGAAAAAGTAGCTTTTGCGCGAGTTTGTGTAATCCGTTTTTCTTTTCGGTTTGTATTTGCGTCTTTGAGTGCGTTTTTCTCTGGGACAGTGAGGTCGTATCGGGCTGAAATTTTTATGACGTACTGAGGACGGTGGTCGCTTGGCGGTGTCAAAGTTTTAAGACTGTAGGTGAAGGCATCGAGGAGTTACGGACGTTTATGCAGCGTTTTTTGAAACACGACGAGCGCAGACGCGCCGCACCGCCTGGCCCAGTAAGCGTAGTTTGCTTTGATATAGGACCGTTTGGCGACGTAAAAAAATACTAGTTTCCACAGTGGAATGAAAGGAGAGTAACGGAAAGTGTTTAATATGTAATTACATGTGACGAAAAAGTAGCTTTTGCGCGAGTTTGTGTAATCCGTTTTTCTTTTCGGTTTGTATTTGCGTCTTTGAGTGCGTTTTTCTCTGGGACAGTGAGGTCGTATCGGGCTGAAATTTTTATGACGTACTGAGGACGGTGGTCGCTTGGCGGTGTCAAAGTTTTAAGACTGTAGGTGAAGGCATCGAGGAGTTACGGACGTTTATGCAGCGTTTTTTGAAACACGACGAGCGCAGACGCGCCGCACCGCCTGGCCCAGTAAGCGTAGTTTGCTTTGATATAGGACCGTTTGGCGACGTAAAAAAATACTAGTTTCCACAGTGGAATGAAAGGAGAGTAACGGAAAGTGTTTAATATGTAATTACATGTGACGAAAAAGTAGCTTTTGCGCGAGTTTGTGTAATCCGTTTTTCTTTTCGGTTTGTATTTGCGTCTTTGAGTGCGTTTTTCTCTGGGACAGTGAGGTCGTATCGGGCTGAAATTTTTATGGCGTACTGAGGACGGTGGTCGCTTGGCGGTGTCAAAGTTTTAAGACTGTAGGTGAAGGCATCGAGGAGTTACGGACGTTTATGCAGCGTTTTTTGAAACACGACGAGCGCAGACGCGCCGCACCGCCTGGCCCAGTAAGCGTAGTTTGCTTTGATATAGGACCGTTTGGCGACGTAAAAAAATACTAGTTTCCACAGTGGAATGAAAGGAGAGTAACGGAAAGTGTTTAATATGTAATTACATGTGACGAAAAAGTAGCTTTTGCGCGAGTTTGTGTAATCCGTTTTTCTTTTCGGTTTGTATTTGCGTCTTTGAGTGCGTTTTTCTCTGGGACAGTGAGGTCGTATCGGGCTGAAATTTTTATGACGTACTGAGGACGGTGGTCGCTTGGCGGTGTCAAAGTTTTAAGACTGTAGGTGAAGGCATCGAGGAGTTACGGACGTTTATGCAGCGTTTTTTGAAACACGACGAGCGCAGACGCGCCGCACCGCCTGGCCCAGTAAGCGTAGTTTGCTTTGATATAGGACCGTTTGGCGACGTAAAAAAATACTAGTTTCCACAGTGGAATGAAAGGAGAGTAACGGAAAGTGTTTAATATGTAATTACATGTGACGAAAAAGTAGCTTTTGCGCGAGTTTGTGTAATCCGTTTTTCTTTTCGGTTTGTATTTGCGTCTTTGAGTGCGTTTTTCTCTGGGACAGTGAGGTCGTATCGGGCTGAAATTTTTATGACGTACTGAGGACGGTGGTCGCTTGGCGGTGTCAAAGTTTTAAGACTGTAGGTGAAGGCATCGAGGAGTTACGGACGTTTATGCAGCGTTTTTTGAAACACGACGAGCGCAGACGCGCCGCACCGCCTGGCCCAGTAAGCGTAGTTTGCTTTGATATAGGACCGTTTGGCGACGTAAAAAAATACTAGTTTCCACAGTGGAATGAAAGGAGAGTAACGGAAAGTGTTTAATATGTAATTACATGTGACGAAAAAGTAGCTTTTGCGCGAGTTTGTGTAATCCGTTTTTCTTTTCGGTTTGTATTTGCGTCTTTGAGTGCGTTTTTCTCTGGGACAGTGAGGTCGTATCGGGCTGAAATTTTTATGACGTACTGAGGACGGTGGTCGCTTGGCGGTGTCAAAGTTTTAAGACTGTAGGTGAAGGCATCGAGGAGTTACGGACGTTTATGCAGCGTTTTTTGAAACACGACGAGCGCAGACGCGCCGCACCGCCTGGCCCAGTAAGCGTAGTTTGCTTTGATATAGGACCGTTTGGCGACGTAAAAAAATACTAGTTTCCACAGTGGAATGAAAGGAGAGTAACGGAAAGTGTTTAATATGTAATTACATGTGACGAAAAAGTAGCTTTTGCGCGAGTTTGTGTAATCCGTTTTTCTTTTCGGTTTGTATTTGCGTCTTTGAGTGCGTTTTTCTCTGGGACAGTGAGGTCGTATCGGGCTGAAATTTTTATGACGTACTGAGGACGGTGGTCGCTTGGCGGTGTCAAAGTTTTAAGACTGTAGGTGAAGGCATCGAGGAGTTACGGACGTTTATGCAGCGTTTTTTGAAACACGACGAGCGCAGACGCGCCGCACCGCCTGGCCCAGTAAGCGTAGTTTGCTTTGATATAGGACCGTTTGGCGACGTAAAAAATACTAGTTTCCACAGTAGAATGAAAGGAGAGTAACTGAAAGTGTTTAATTTATAACTACATGTGACGAAAAAGTAGCTTTTGCGCGAGTTTGTGTAATCCGTTTTTCTTTTCGGTTTGTATTTGCGTCTTTGAGTGCGTTTTTCTCTGGGACAGTGAGGTCGTATCGGGCTGAAATTTTTATGACGTACTGAGGACGGTGGTCGCTTGGCGGTGTCAAAGTTTTAAGACTGTAGGTGAAGGCATCGAGGAGTTACGGACGTTTATGCAGCGTTTTTTGAAACACGACGAGCGCAGACGCGCCGCACCGCCTGGCCCAGTAAGCGTAGTTTGCTTTGATATAGGACCGTTTGGCGACGTAAAAAATACTAGTTTCCACAGTAGAATGAAAGGAGAGTAACTGAAAGTGTTTAATTTATAACTACATGTGACGAAAAAGTAGCTTTTGCGCGAGTTTGTGTAATCCGTTTTTCTTTTCGGTTTGTATTTACGTCTTTGAGTGCGTTTTTCTCTGGGACAGTGAGGTCGTATCGGGCTGAAATTTTTATGACGTACTGAGGACGGTGGTCGCTTGGCGGTGTCAAAGTTTTAAGACTGTAGGTGAAGGCATCGAGGAGTTACGGACGTTTATGCAGCGTTTTTTGAAACACGACGAGCGCAGACGCGCCGCACCGCCTGGCCCAGTAAGCGTAGTTTGCTTTGATATAGGACCGTTTGGCGACGTAAAAAATACTAGTTTCCACAGTAGAATGAAAGGAGAGTAACTGAAAGTGTTTAATTTATAACTACATGTGACGAAAAAGTAGCTTTTGCGCGAGTTTGTGTAATCCGTTTTTCTTTTCGGTTTGTATTTGCGTCTTTGAGTGCGTTTTTCTCTGGGACAGTGAGGTCGTATCGGGCTGAAATTTTTATGACGTACTGAGGACGGTGGTCGCTTGGCGGTGTCAAAGTTTTAAGACTGTAGGTGAAGGCATCGAGGAGTTACGGACGTTTATGCAGCGTTTTTTGAAACACGACGAGCGCAGACGCGCCGCACCGCCTGGCCCAGTAAGCGTAGTTTGCTTTGATATAGGACCGTTTGGCGACGTAAAAAAATACTAGTTTCCACAGTGGAATGAAAGGAGAGTAACGGAAAGTGTTTAATATGTAATTACATGTGACGAAAAAGTAGCTTTTGCGCGAGTTTGTGTAATCCGTTTTTCTTTTCGGTTTGTATTTGCGTCATTGAGTGCGTTTTTCTCTGGGACAGTGAGGTCGTATCGGGCTGAAATTTTTATGACGTACTGAGGACGGTGGTCGCTTGGCGGTGTCAAAGTTTTAAGACTGTAGGTGAAGGCATCGAGGAGTTACGGACGTTTATGCAGCGTTTTTTGAAACACGACGAGCGCAGACGCGCCGCACCGCCTGGCCCAGTAAGCGTAGTTTGCTTTGATATAGGACCGTTTGGCGACGTAAAAAATACTAGTTTCCACAGTGGAATGAAAGGAGAGTAACGGAAAGTGTTTAATATGTAATTACATGTGACGAAAAAGTAGCTTTTGCGCGAGTTTGTGTAATCCGTTTTTCTTTTCGGTTTGTATTTGCGTCTTTGAGTGCGTTTTTCTCTGGGACAGTGAGGTCGTATCGGGCTGAAATTTTTATGACGTACTGAGGACGGTGGTCGCTTGGCGGTGTCAAAGTTTTAAGACTGTAGGTGAAGGCATCGAGGAGTTACGGACGTTTATGCAGCGTTTTTTGAAACACGACGAGCGCAGACGCGCCGCACCGCCTGGCCCAGTAAGCGTAGTTTGCTTTGATATAGGACCGTTTGGCGACGTAAAAAATACTAGTTTCCACAGTGGAATGAAAGGAGAGTAACGGAAAGTGTTTAATATGTAATTACATGTGACGAAAAAGTAGCTTTTGCGCGAGTTTGTGTAATCCGTTTTTCTTTTCGGTTTGTATTTGCGTCTTTGAGTGCGTTTTTCTCTGGGACAGTGAGGTCGTATCGGGCTGAAATTTTTATGACGTACTGAGGACGGTGGTCGCTTGGCGGTGTCAAAGTTTTAAGACTGTAGGTGAAGGCATCGAGGAGTTACGGACGTTTATGCAGCGTTTTTTGAAACACGACGAGCGCAGACGCGCCGCACCGCCTGGCCCAGTAAGCGTAGTTTGCTTTGATATAGGACCGTTTGGCGACGTAAAAAATACTAGTTTCCACAGTGGAATGAAAGGAGAGTAACGGAAAGTGTTTAATATGTAATTACATGTGACGAAAAAGTAGCTTTTGCGCGAGTTTGTGTAATCCGTTTTTCTTTTCGGTTTGTATTTGCGTCATTGAGTGCGTTTTTCTCTGGGACAGTGAGGTCGTATCGGGCTGAAATTTTTATGACGTACTGAGGACGGTGGTCGCTTGGCGGTGTCAAAGTTTTAAGACTGTAGGTGAAGGCATCGAGGAGTTACGGACGTTTATGCAGCGTTTTTTGAAACACGACGAGCGCAGACGCGCCGCACCGCCTGGCCCAGTAAGCGTAGTTTGCTTTGATATAGGACCGTTTGGCGACGTAAAAAATACTAGTTTCCACAGTAGAATGAAAGGAGAGTAACTGAAAGTGTTTAATTTATAACTACATGTGACGAAAAAGTAGCTTTTGCGCGAGTTTGTGTAATCCGTTTTTCTTTTCGGTTTGTATTTGCGTCTTTGAGTGCGTTTTTCTCTGGGACAGTGAGGTCGTATCGGGCTGAAATTTTTATGACGTACTGAGGACGGTGGTCGCTTGGCGGTGTCAAAGTTTTAAGACTGTAGGTGAAGGCATCGAGGAGTTACGGACGTTTATGCAGCGTTTTTTGAAACACGACGAGCGCAGACGCGCCGCACCGCCTGGCCCAGTAAGCGTAGTTTGCTTTGATATAGGACCGTTTGGCGACGTAAAAAAATACTAGTTTCCACAGTGGAATGAAAGGAGAGTAACGGAAAGTGTTTAATATGTAATTACATGTGACGAAAAAGTAGCTTTTGCGCGAGTTTGTGTAATCCGTTTTTCTTTTCGGTTTGTATTTGCGTCATTGAGTGCGTTTTTCTCTGGGACAGTGAGGTCGTATCGGGCTGAAATTTTTATGACGTACTGAGGACGGTGGTCGCTTGGCGGTGTCAAAGTTTTAAGACTGTAGGTGAAGGCATCGAGGAGTTACGGACGTTTATGCAGCGTTTTTTGAAACACGACGAGCGCAGACGCGCCGCACCGCCTGGCCCAGTAAGCGTAGTTTGCTTTGATATAGGACCGTTTGGCGACGTAAAAAATACTAGTTTCCACAGTGGAATGAAAGGAGAGTAACGGAAAGTGTTTAATATGTAATTACATGTGACGAAAAAGTAGCTTTTGCGCGAGTTTGTGTAATCCGTTTTTCTTTTCGGTTTGTATTTGCGTCTTTGAGTGCGTTTTTCTCTGGGACAGTGAGGTCGTATCGGGCTGAAATTTTTATGACGTACTGAGGACGGTGGTCGCTTGGCGGTGTCAAAGTTTTAAGACTGTAGGTGAAGGCATCGAGGAGTTACGGACGTTTATGCAGCGTTTTTTGAAACACGACGAGCGCAGACGCGCCGCACCGCCTGGCCCAGTAAGCGTAGTTTGCTTTGATATAGGACCGTTTGGCGACGTAAAAAATACTAGTTTCCACAGTGGAATGAAAGGAGAGTAACGGAAAGTGTTTAATATGTAATTACATGTGACGAAAAAGTAGCTTTTGCGCGAGTTTGTGTAATCCGTTTTTCTTTTCGGTTTGTATTTGCGTCTTTGAGTGCGTTTTTCTCTGGGACAGTGAGGTCGTATCGGGCTGAAATTTTTATGACGTACTGAGGACGGTGGTCGCTTGGCGGTGTCAAAGTTTTAAGACTGTAGGTGAAGGCATCGAGGAGTTACGGACGTTTATGCAGCGTTTTTTGAAACACGACGAGCGCAGACGCGCCGCACCGCCTGGCCCAGTAAGCGTAGTTTGCTTTGATATAGGACCGTTTGGCGACGTAAAAAAATACTAGTTTCCACAGTGGAATGAAAGGAGAGTAACGGAAAGTGTTTAATATGTAATTACATGTGACGAAAAAGTAGCTTTTGCGCGAGTTTGCGTAATCCGTTTTTCTTTTCGGTTTGTATTTGCGTCTTTGAGTGCGTTTTTCTCTGGGACAGTGAGGTCGTATCGGGCTGAAATTTTTATGACGTACTGAGGACGGTGGTCGCTTGGCGGTGTCAAAGTTTTAAGACTGTAGGTGAAGGCATCGAGGAGTTACGGACGTTTATGCAGCGTTTTTTGAAACACGACGAGCGCAGACGCGCCGCACCGCCTGGCCCAGTAAGCGTAGTTTGCTTTGATATAGGACCGTTTGGCGACGTAAAAAATACTAGTTTCCACAGTAGAATGAAAGGAGAGTAACTGAAAGTGTTTAATTTATAACTACATGTGACGAAAAAGTAGCTTTTGCGCGAGTTTGTGTAATCCGTTTTTCTTTTCGGTTTGTATTTGCGTCTTTGAGTGCGTTTTTCTCTGGGACAGTGAGGTCGTATCGGGCTGAAATTTTTATGACGTACTGAGGACGGTGGTCGCTTGGCGGTGTCAAAGTTTTAAGACTGTAGGTGAAGGCATCGAGGAGTTACGGACGTTTATGCAGCGTTTTTTGAAACACGACGAGCGCAGACGCGCCGCACCGCCTGGCCCAGTAAGCGTAGTTTGCTTTGATATAGGACCGTTTGGCGACGTAAAAAAATACTAGTTTCCACAGTGGAATGAAAGGAGAGTAACGGAAAGTGTTTAATATGTAATTACATGTGACGAAAAAGTAGCTTTTGCGCGAGTTTGTGTAATCCGTTTTTCTTTTCGGTTTGTATTTGCGTCTTTGAGTGCGTTTTTCTCTGGGACAGTGAGGTCGTATCGGGCTGAAATTTTTATGACGTACTGAGGACGGTGGTCGCTTGGCGGTGTCAAAGTTTTAAGACTGTAGGTGAAGGCATCGAGGAGTTACGGACGTTTATGCAGCGTTTTTTGAAACACGACGAGCGCAGACGCGCCGCACCGCCTGGCCCAGTAAGCGTAGTTTGCTTTGATATAGGACCGTTTGGCGACGTAAAAAAATACTAGTTTCCACAGTGGAATGAAAGGAGAGTAACGGAAAGTGTTTAATATGTAATTACATGTGACGAAAAAGTAGCTTTTGCGCGAGTTTGCGTAATCCGTTTTTCTTTTCGGTTTGTATTTGCGTCTTTGAGTGCGTTTTTCTCTGGGACAGTGAGGTCGTATCGGGCTGAAATTTTTATGACGTACTGAGGACGGTGGTCGCTTGGCGGTGTCAAAGTTTTAAGACTGTAGGTGAAGGCATCGAGGAGTTACGGACGTTTATGCAGCGTTTTTTGAAACACGACGAGCGCAGACGCGCCGCACCGCCTGGCCCAGTAAGCGTAGTTTGCTTTGATATAGGACCGTTTGGCGACGTAAAAAATACTAGTTTCCACAGTAGAATGAAAGGAGAGTAACTGAAAGTGTTTAATTTATAACTACATGTGACGAAAAAGTAGCTTTTGCGCGAGTTTGTGTAATCCGTTTTTCTTTTCGGTTTGTATTTGCGTCTTTGAGTGCGTTTTTCTCTGGGACAGTGAGGTCGTATCGGGCTGAAATTTTTATGACGTACTGAGGACGGTGGTCGCTTGGCGGTGTCAAAGTTTTAAGACTGTAGGTGAAGGCATCGAGGAGTTACGGACGTTTATGCAGCGTTTTTTGAAACACGACGAGCGCAGACGCGCCGCACCGCCTGGCCCAGTAAGCGTAGTTTGCTTTGATATAGGACCGTTTGGCGACGTAAAAAATACTAGTTTCCACAGTAGAATGAAAGGAGAGTAACTGAAAGTGTTTAATTTATAACTACATGTGACGAAAAAGTAGCTTTTGCGCGAGTTTGTGTAATCCGTTTTTCTTTTCGGTTTGTATTTGCGTCTTTGAGTGCGTTTTTCTCTGGGACAGTGAGGTCGTATCGGGCTGAAATTTTTATGACGTACTGAGGACGGTGGTCGCTTGGCGGTGTCAAAGTTTTAAGACTGTAGGTGAAGGCATCGAGGAGTTACGGACGTTTATGCAGCGTTTTTTGAAACACGACGAGCGCAGACGCGCCGCACCGCCTGGCCCAGTAAGCGTAGTTTGCTTTGATATAGGACCGTTTGGCGACGTAAAAAATACTAGTTTCCACAGTAGAATGAAAGGAGAGTAACTGAAAGTGTTTAATTTATAACTACATGTGACGAAAAAGTAGCTTTTGCGCGAGTTTGTGTAATCCGTTTTTCTTTTCGGTTTGTATTTGCGTCTTTGAGTGCGTTTTTCTCTGGGACAGTGAGGTCGTATCGGGCTGAAATTTTTATGACGTACTGAGGACGGTGGTCGCTTGGCGGTGTCAAAGTTTTAAGACTGTAGGTGAAGGCATCGAGGAGTTACGGACGTTTATGCAGCGTTTTTTGAAACACGACGAGCGCAGACGCGCCGCACCGCCTGGCCCAGTAAGCGTAGTTTGCTTTGATATAGGACCGTTTGGCGACGTAAAAAAATACTAGTTTCCACAGTGGAATGAAAGGAGAGTAACGGAAAGTGTTTAATATGTAATTACATGTGACGAAAAAGTAGCTTTTGCGCGAGTTTGTGTAATCCGTTTTTCTTTTCGGTTTGTATTTGCGTCTTTGAGTGCGTTTTTCTCTGGGACAGTGAGGTCGTATCGGGCTGAAATTTTTATGACGTACTGAGGACGGTGGTCGCTTGGCGGTGTCAAAGTTTTAAGACTGTAGGTGAAGGCATCGAGGAGTTACGGACGTTTATGCAGCGTTTTTTGAAACACGACGAGCGCAGACGCGCCGCACCGCCTGGCCCAGTAAGCGTAGTTTGCTTTGATATAGGACCGTTTGGCGACGTAAAAAAATACTAGTTTCCACAGTGGAATGAAAGGAGAGTAACGGAAAGTGTTTAATATGTAATTACATGTGACGAAAAAGTAGCTTTTGCGCGAGTTTGCGTAATCCGTTTTTCTTTTCGGTTTGTATTTGCGTCTTTGAGTGCGTTTTTCTCTGGGACAGTGAGGTCGTATCGGGCTGAAATTTTTATGACGTACTGAGGACGGTGGTCGCTTGGCGGTGTCAAAGTTTTAAGACTGTAGGTGAAGGCATCGAGGAGTTACGGACGTTTATGCAGCGTTTTTTGAAACACGACGAGCGCAGACGCGCCGCACCGCCTGGCCCAGTAAGCGTAGTTTGCTTTGATATAGGACCGTTTGGCGACGTAAAAAATACTAGTTTCCACAGTAGAATGAAAGGAGAGTAACTGAAAGTGTTTAATTTATAACTACATGTGACGAAAAAGTAGCTTTTGCGCGAGTTTGTGTAATCCGTTTTTCTTTTCGGTTTGTATTTGCGTCTTTGAGTGCGTTTTTCTCTGGGACAGTGAGGTCGTATCGGGCTGAAATTTTTATGACGTACTGAGGACGGTGGTCGCTTGGCGGTGTCAAAGTTTTAAGACTGTAGGTGAAGGCATCGAGGAGTTACGGACGTTTATGCAGCGTTTTTTGAAACACGACGAGCGCAGACGCGCCGCACCGCCTGGCCCAGTAAGCGTAGTTTGCTTTGATATAGGACCGTTTGGCGACGTAAAAAATACTAGTTTCCACAGTAGAATGAAAGGAGAGTAACTGAAAGTGTTTAATTTATAACTACATGTGACGAAAAAGTAGCTTTTGCGCGAGTTTGTGTAATCCGTTTTTCTTTTCGGTTTGTATTTGCGTCTTTGAGTGCGTTTTTCTCTGGGACAGTGAGGTCGTATCGGGCTGAAATTTTTATGACGTACTGAGGACGGTGGTCGCTTGGCGGTGTCAAAGTTTTAAGACTGTAGGTGAAGGCATCGAGGAGTTACGGACGTTTATGCAGCGTTTTTTGAAACACGACGAGCGCAGACGCGCCGCACCGCCTGGCCCAGTAAGCGTAGTTTGCTTTGATATAGGACCGTTTGGCGACGTAAAAAATACTAGTTTCCACAGTAGAATGAAAGGAGAGTAACTGAAAGTGTTTAATTTATAACTACATGTGACGAAAAAGTAGCTTTTGCGCGAGTTTGTGTAATCCGTTTTTCTTTTCGGTTTGTATTTGCGTCTTTGAGTGCGTTTTTCTCTGGGACAGTGAGGTCGTATCGGGCTGAAATTTTTATGACGTACTGAGGACGGTGGTCGCTTGGCGGTGTCAAAGTTTTAAGACTGTAGGTGAAGGCATCGAGGAGTTACGGACGTTTATGCAGCGTTTTTTGAAACACGACGAGCGCAGACGCGCCGCACCGCCTGGCCCAGTAAGCGTAGTTTGCTTTGATATAGGACCGTTTGGCGACGTAAAAAAATACTAGTTTCCACAGTGGAATGAAAGGAGAGTAACGGAAAGTGTTTAATATGTAATTACATGTGACGAAAAAGTAGCTTTTGCGCGAGTTTGTGTAATCCGTTTTTCTTTTCGGTTTGTATTTGCGTCTTTGAGTGCGTTTTTCTCTGGGACAGTGAGGTCGTATCGGGCTGAAATTTTTATGACGTACTGAGGACGGTGGTCGCTTGGCGGTGTCAAAGTTTTAAGACTGTAGGTGAAGGCATCGAGGAGTTACGGACGTTTATGCAGCGTTTTTTGAAACACGACGAGCGCAGACGCGCCGCACCGCCTGGCCCAGTAAGCGTAGTTTGCTTTGATATAGGACCGTTTGGCGACGTAAAAAAATACTAGTTTCCACAGTGGAATGAAAGGAGAGTAACGGAAAGTGTTTAATATGTAATTACATGTGACGAAAAAGTAGCTTTTGCGCGAGTTTGTGTAATCCGTTTTTCTTTTCGGTTTGTATTTGCGTCTTTGAGTGCGTTTTTCTCTGGGACAGTGAGGTCGTATCGGGCTGAAATTTTTATGACGTACTGAGGACGGTGGTCGCTTGGCGGTGTCAAAGTTTTAAGACTGTAGGTGAAGGCATCGAGGAGTTACGGACGTTTATGCAGCGTTTTTTGAAACACGACGAGCGCAGACGCGCCGCACCGCCTGGCCCAGTAAGCGTAGTTTGCTTTGATATAGGACCGTTTGGCGACGTAAAAAAATACTAGTTTCCACAGTGGAATGAAAGGAGAGTAACGGAAAGTGTTTAATATGTAATTACATGTGACGAAAAAGTAGCTTTTGCGCGAGTTTGTGTAATCCGTTTTTCTTTTCGGTTTGTATTTGCGTCTTTGAGTGCGTTTTTCTCTGGGACAGTGAGGTCGTATCGGGCTGAAATTTTTATGACGTACTGAGGACGGTGGTCGCTTGGCGGTGTCAAAGTTTTAAGACTGTAGGTGAAGGCATCGAGGAGTTACGGACGTTTATGCAGCGTTTTTTGAAACACGACGAGCGCAGACGCGCCGCACCGCCTGGCCCAGTAAGCGTAGTTTGCTTTGATATAGGACCGTTTGGCGACGTAAAAAAATACTAGTTTCCACAGTGGAATGAAAGGAGAGTAACGGAAAGTGTTTAATATGTAATTACATGTGACGAAAAAGTAGCTTTTGCGCGAGTTTGTGTAATCCGTTTTTCTTTTCGGTTTGTATTTGCGTCTTTGAGTGCGTTTTTCTCTGGGACAGTGAGGTCGTATCGGGCTGAAATTTTTATGACGTACTGAGGACGGTGGTCGCTTGGCGGTGTCAAAGTTTTAAGACTGTAGGTGAAGGCATCGAGGAGTTACGGACGTTTATGCAGCGTTTTTTGAAACACGACGAGCGCAGACGCGCCGCACCGCCTGGCCCAGTAAGCGTAGTTTGCTTTGATATAGGACCGTTTGGCGACGTAAAAAAATACTAGTTTCCACAGTGGAATGAAAGGAGAGTAACGGAAAGTGTTTAATATGTAATTACATGTGACGAAAAAGTAGCTTTTGCGCGAGTTTGTGTAATCCGTTTTTCTTTTCGGTTTGTATTTGCGTCTTTGAGTGCGTTTTTCTCTGGGACAGTGAGGTCGTATCGGGCTGAAATTTTTATGACGTACTGAGGACGGTGGTCGCTTGGCGGTGTCAAAGTTTTAAGACTGTAGGTGAAGGCATCGAGGAGTTACGGACGTTTATGCAGCGTTTTTTGAAACACGACGAGCGCAGACGCGCCGCACCGCCTGGCCCAGTAAGCGTAGTTTGCTTTGATATAGGACCGTTTGGCGACGTAAAAAATACTAGTTTCCACAGTGGAATGAAAGGAGAGTAACGGAAAGTGTTTAATATGTAATTACATGTGACGAAAAAGTAGCTTTTGCGCGAGTTTGTGTAATCCGTTTTTCTTTTCGGTTTGTATTTGCGTCTTTGAGTGCGTTTTTCTCTGGGACAGTGAGGTCGTATCGGGCTGAAATTTTTATGACGTACTGAGGACGGTGGTCGCTTGGCGGTGTCAAAGTTTTAAGACTGTAGGTGAAGGCATCGAGGAGTTACGGACGTTTATGCAGCGTTTTTTGAAACACGACGAGCGCAGACGCGCCGCACCGCCTGGCCCAGTAAGCGTAGTTTGCTTTGATATAGGACCGTTTGGCGACGTAAAAAATACTAGTTTCCACAGTAGAATGAAAGGAGAGTAACTGAAAGTGTTTAATTTATAACTACATGTGACGAAAAAGTAGCTTTTGCGCGAGTTTGTGTAATCCGTTTTTCTTTTCGGTTTGTATTTGCGTCTTTGAGTGCGTTTTTCTCTGGGACAGTGAGGTCGTATCGGGCTGAAATTTTTTTGACGTACTGAGGACGGTGGTCGCTTGGCGGTGTCAAAGTTTTAAGACTGTAGGTGAAGGCATCGAGGAGTTACGGACGTTTATGCAGCGTTTTTTGAAACACGACGAGCGCAGACGCGCCGCACCGCCTGGCCCAGTAAGCGTAGTTTGCTTTGATATAGGACCGTTTGGCGACGTAAAAAATACTAGTTTCCACAGTGGAATGAAAGGAGAGTAACGGAAAGTGTTTAATATGTAATTACATGTGACGAAAAAGTAGCTTTTGCGCGAGTTTGTGTAATCCGTTTTTCTTTTCGGTTTGTATTTGCGTCTTTGAGTGCGTTTTTCTCTGGGACAGTGAGGTCGTATCGGGCTGAAATTTTTATGACGTACTGAGGACGGTGGTCGCTTGGCGGTGTCAAAGTTTTAAGACTGTAGGTGAAGGCATCGAGGAGTTACGGACGTTTATGCAGCGTTTTTTGAAACACGACGAGCGCAGACGCGCCGCACCGCCTGGCCCAGTAAGCGTAGTTTGCTTTGATATAGGACCGTTTGGCGACGTAAAAAATACTAGTTTCCACAGTGGAATGAAAGGAGAGTAACGGAAAGTGTTTAATATGTAATTACATGTGACGAAAAAGTAGCTTTTGCGCGAGTTTGTGTAATCCGTTTTTCTTTTCGGTTTGTATTTGCGTCTTTGAGTGCGTTTTTCTCTGGGACAGTGAGGTCGTATCGGGCTGAAATTTTTATGACGTACTGAGGACGGTGGTCGCTTGGCGGTGTCAAAGTTTTAAGACTGTAGGTGAAGGCATCGAGGAGTTACGGACGTTTATGCAGCGTTTTTTGAAACACGACGAGCGCAGACGCGCCGCACCGCCTGGCCCAGTAAGCGTAGTTTGCTTTGATATAGGACCGTTTGGCGACGTAAAAAATACTAGTTTCCACAGTGGAATGAAAGGAGAGTAACGGAAAGTGTTTAATATGTAATTACATGTGACGAAAAAGTAGCTTTTGCGCGAGTTTGTGTAATCCGTTTTTCTTTTCGGTTTGTATTTGCGTCTTTGAGTGCGTTTTTCTCTGGGACAGTGAGGTCGTATCGGGCTGAAATTTTTATGACGTACTGAGGACGGTGGTCGCTTGGCGGTGTCAAAGTTTTAAGACTGTAGGTGAAGGCATCGAGGAGTTACGGACGTTTATGCAGCGTTTTTTGAAACACGACGAGCGCAGACGCGCCGCACCGCCTGGCCCAGTAAGCGTAGTTTGCTTTGATATAGGACCGTTTGGCGACGTAAAAAATACTAGTTTCCACAGTAGAATGAAAGGAGAGTAACTGAAAGTGTTTAATTTATAACTACATGTGACGAAAAAGTAGCTTTTGCGCGAGTTTGTGTAATCCGTTTTTCTTTTCGGTTTGTATTTGCGTCTTTGAGTGCGTTTTTCTCTGGGACAGTGAGGTCGTATCGGGCTGAAATTTTTTTGACGTACTGAGGACGGTGGTCGCTTGGCGGTGTCAAAGTTTTAAGACTGTAGGTGAAGGCATCGAGGAGTTACGGACGTTTATGCAGCGTTTTTTGAAACACGACGAGCGCAGACGCGCCGCACCGCCTGGCCCAGTAAGCGTAGTTTGCTTTGATATAGGACCGTTTGGCGACGTAAAAAATACTAGTTTCCACAGTAGAATGAAAGGAGAGTAACTGAAAGTGTTTAATTTATAACTACATGTGACGAAAAAGTAGCTTTTGCGCGAGTTTGTGTAATCCGTTTTTCTTTTCGGTTTGTATTTGCGTCTTTGAGTGCGTTTTTCTCTGGGACAGTGAGGTCGTATCGGGCTGAAATTTTTATGACGTACTGAGGACGGTGGTCGCTTGGCGGTGTCAAAGTTTTAAGACTGTAGGTGAAGGCATCGAGGAGTTACGGACGTTTATGCAGCGTTTTTTGAAACACGACGAGCGCAGACGCGCCGCACCGCCTGGCCCAGTAAGCGTAGTTTGCTTTGATATAGGACCGTTTGGCGACGTAAAAAATACTAGTTTCCACAGTAGAATGAAAGGAGAGTAACTGAAAGTGTTTAATTTATAACTACATGTGACGAAAAAGTAGCTTTTGCGCGAGTTTGTGTAATCCGTTTTTCTTTTCGGTTTGTATTTGCGTCTTTGAGTGCGTTTTTCTCTGGGACAGTGAGGTCGTATCGGGCTGAAATTTTTATGACGTACTGAGGACGGTGGTCGCTTGGCGGTGTCAAAGTTTTAAGACTGTAGGTGAAGGCATCGAGGAGTTACGGACGTTTATGCAGCGTTTTTTGAAACACGACGAGCGCAGACGCGCCGCACCGCCTGGCCCAGTAAGCGTAGTTTGCTTTGATATAGGACCGTTTGGCGACGTAAAAAAATACTAGTTTCCACAGTGGAATGAAAGGAGAGTAACGGAAAGTGTTTAATATGTAATTACATGTGACGAAAAAGTAGCTTTTGCGCGAGTTTGTGTAATCCGTTTTTCTTTTCGGTTTGTATTTGCGTCATTGAGTGCGTTTTTCTCTGGGACAGTGAGGTCGTATCGGGCTGAAATTTTTATGACGTACTGAGGACGGTGGTCGCTTGGCGGTGTCAAAGTTTTAAGACTGTAGGTGAAGGCATCGAGGAGTTACGGACGTTTATGCAGCGTTTTTTGAAACACGACGAGCGCAGACGCGCCGCACCGCCTGGCCCAGTAAGCGTAGTTTGCTTTGATATAGGACCGTTTGGCGACGTAAAAAATACTAGTTTCCACAGTGGAATGAAAGGAGAGTAACGGAAAGTGTTTAATATGTAATTACATGTGACGAAAAAGTAGCTTTTGCGCGAGTTTGTGTAATCCGTTTTTCTTTTCGGTTTGTATTTGCGTCTTTGAGTGCGTTTTTCTCTGGGACAGTGAGGTCGTATCGGGCTGAAATTTTTATGACGTACTGAGGACGGTGGTCGCTTGGCGGTGTCAAAGTTTTAAGACTGTAGGTGAAGGCATCGAGGAGTTACGGACGTTTATGCAGCGTTTTTTGAAACACGACGAGCGCAGACGCGCCGCACCGCCTGGCCCAGTAAGCGTAGTTTGCTTTGATATAGGACCGTTTGGCGACGTAAAAAAATACTAGTTTCCACAGTGGAATGAAAGGAGAGTAACGGAAAGTGTTTAATATGTAATTACATGTGACGAAAAAGTAGCTTTTGCGCGAGTTTGTGTAATCCGTTTTTCTTTTCGGTTTGTATTTGCGTCTTTGAGTGCGTTTTTCTCTGGGACAGTGAGGTCGTATCGGGCTGAAATTTTTATGACGTACTGAGGACGGTGGTCGCTTGGCGGTGTCAAAGTTTTAAGACTGTAGGTGAAGGCATCGAGGAGTTACGGACGTTTATGCAGCGTTTTTTGAAACACGACGAGCGCAGACGCGCCGCACCGCCTGGCCCAGTAAGCGTAGTTTGCTTTGATATAGGACCGCTTGGCGACGTAAAAAAATACTAGTTTCCACAGTGGAATGAAAGGAGAGTAACGGAAAGTGTTTAATATGTAATTACATGTGACGAAAAAGTAGCTTTTGCGCGAGTTTGTGTAATCCGTTTTTCTTTTCGGTTTGTATTTGCGTCTTTGAGTGCGTTTTTCTCTGGGACAGTGAGGTCGTATCGGGCTGAAATTTTTATGACGTACTGAGGACGGTGGTCGCTTGGCGGTGTCAAAGTTTTAAGACTGTAGGTGAAGGCATCGAGGAGTTACGGACGTTTATGCAGCGTTTTTTGAAACACGACGAGCGCAGACGCGCCGCACCGCCTGGCCCAGTAAGCGTAGTTTGCTTTGATATAGGACCGTTTGGCGACGTAAAAAAATACTAGTTTCCACAGTGGAATGAAAGGAGAGTAACTGAAAGTGTTTAATATGTAATTACATGTGACGAAAAAGTAGCTTTTGCGCGAGTTTGTGTAATCCGTTTTTCTTTTCGGTTTGTATTTGCGTCTTTGAGTGCGTTTTTCTCTGGGACAGTGAGGTCGTATCGGGCTGAAATTTTTATGACGTACTGAGGACGGTGGTCGCTTGGCGGTGTCAAAGTTTTAAGACTGTAGGTGAAGGCATCGAGGAGTTACGGACGTTTATGCAGCGTTTTTTGAAACACGACGAGCGCAGACGCGCCGCACCGCCTGGCCCAGTAAGCGTAGTTTGCTTTGATATAGGACCGTTTGGCGACGTAAAAAATACTAGTTTCCACAGTAGAATGAAAGGAGAGTAACTGAAAGTGTTTAATTTATAACTACATGTGACGAAAAAGTAGCTTTTGCGCGAGTTTGTGTAATCCGTTTTTCTTTTCGGTTTGTATTTGCGTCTTTGAGTGCGTTTTTCTCTGGGACAGTGAGGTCGTATCGGGCTGAAATTTTTATGACGTACTGAGGACGGTGGTCGCTTGGCGGTGTCAAAGTTTTAAGACTGTAGGTGAAGGCATCGAGGAGTTACGGACGTTTATGCAGCGTTTTTTGAAACACGACGAGCGCAGACGCGCCGCACCGCCTGGCCCAGTAAGCGTAGTTTGCTTTGATATAGGACCGTTTGGCGACGTAAAAAAATACTAGTTTCCACAGTGGAATGAAAGGAGAGTAACGGAAAGTGTTTAATATGTAATTACATGTGACGAAAAAGTAGCTTTTGCGCGAGTTTGTGTAATCCGTTTTTCTTTTCGGTTTGTATTTGCGTCTTTGAGTGCGTTTTTCTCTGGGACAGTGAGGTCGTATCGGGCTGAAATTTTTATGACGTACTGAGGACGGTGGTCGCTTGGCGGTGTCAAAGTTTTAAGACTGTAGGTGAAGGCATCGAGGAGTTACGGACGTTTATGCAGCGTTTTTTGAAACACGACGAGCGCAGACGCGCCGCACCGCCTGGCCCAGTAAGCGTAGTTTGCTTTGATATAGGACCGTTTGGCGACGTAAAAAATACTAGTTTCCACAGTAGAATGAAAGGAGAGTAACTGAAAGTGTTTAATTTATAACTACATGTGACGAAAAAGTAGCTTTTGCGCGAGTTTGTGTAATCCGTTTTTCTTTTCGGTTTGTATTTGCGTCTTTGAGTGCGTTTTTCTCTGGGACAGTGAGGTCGTATCGGGCTGAAATTTTTATGACGTACTGAGGACGGTGGTCGCTTGGCGGTGTCAAAGTTTTAAGACTGTAGGTGAAGGCATCGAGGAGTTACGGACGTTTATGCAGCGTTTTTTGAAACACGACGAGCGCAGACGCGCCGCACCGCCTGGCCCAGTAAGCGTAGTTTGCTTTGATATAGGACCGTTTGGCGACGTAAAAAATACTAGTTTCCACAGTAGAATGAAAGGAGAGTAACTGAAAGTGTTTAATTTATAACTACATGTGACGAAAAAGTAGCTTTTGCGCGAGTTTGTGTAATCCGTTTTTCTTTTCGGTTTGTATTTGCGTCTTTGAGTGCGTTTTTCTCTGGGACAGTGAGGTCGTATCGGGCTGAAATTTTTATGACGTACTGAGGACGGTGGTCGCTTGGCGGTGTCAAAGTTTTAAGACTGTAGGTGAAGGCATCGAGGAGTTACGGACGTTTATGCAGCGTTTTTTGAAACACGACGAGCGCAGACGCGCCGCACCGCCTGGCCCAGTAAGCGTAGTTTGCTTTGATATAGGACCGTTTGGCGACGTAAAAAAATACTAGTTTCCACAGTGGAATGAAAGGAGAGTAACGGAAAGTGTTTAATATGTAATTACATGTGACGAAAAAGTAGCTTTTGCGCGAGTTTGTGTAATCCGTTTTTCTTTTCGGTTTGTATTTGCGTCATTGAGTGCGTTTTTCTCTGGGACAGTGAGGTCGTATCGGGCTGAAATTTTTATGACGTACTGAGGACGGTGGTCGCTTGGCGGTGTCAAAGTTTTAAGACTGTAGGTGAAGGCATCGAGGAGTTACGGACGTTTATGCAGCGTTTTTTGAAACACGACGAGCGCAGACGCGCCGCACCGCCTGGCCCAGTAAGCGTAGTTTGCTTTGATATAGGACCGTTTGGCGACGTAAAAAATACTAGTTTCCACAGTGGAATGAAAGGAGAGTAACGGAAAGTGTTTAATATGTAATTACATGTGACGAAAAAGTAGCTTTTGCGCGAGTTTGTGTAATCCGTTTTTCTTTTCGGTTTGTATTTGCGTCTTTGAGTGCGTTTTTCTCTGGGACAGTGAGGTCGTATCGGGCTGAAATTTTTATGACGTACTGAGGACGGTGGTCGCTTGGCGGTGTCAAAGTTTTAAGACTGTAGGTGAAGGCATCGAGGAGTTACGGACGTTTATGCAGCGTTTTTTGAAACACGACGAGCGCAGACGCGCCGCACCGCCTGGCCCAGTAAGCGTAGTTTGCTTTGATATAGGACCGTTTGGCGACGTAAAAAAATACTAGTTTCCACAGTGGAATGAAAGGAGAGTAACGGAAAGTGTTTAATATGTAATTACATGTGACGAAAAAGTAGCTTTTGCGCGAGTTTGTGTAATCCGTTTTTCTTTTCGGTTTGTATTTGCGTCTTTGAGTGCGTTTTTCTCTGGGACAGTGAGGTCGTATCGGGCTGAAATTTTTATGACGTACTGAGGACGGTGGTCGCTTGGCGGTGTCAAAGTTTTAAGACTGTAGGTGAAGGCATCGAGGAGTTACGGACGTTTATGCAGCGTTTTTTGAAACACGACGAGCGCAGACGCGCCGCACCGCCTGGCCCAGTAAGCGTAGTTTGCTTTGATATAGGACCGCTTGGCGACGTAAAAAAATACTAGTTTCCACAGTGGAATGAAAGGAGAGTAACGGAAAGTGTTTAATATGTAATTACATGTGACGAAAAAGTAGCTTTTGCGCGAGTTTGTGTAATCCGTTTTTCTTTTCGGTTTGTATTTGCGTCTTTGAGTGCGTTTTTCTCTGGGACAGTGAGGTCGTATCGGGCTGAAATTTTTATGACGTACTGAGGACGGTGGTCGCTTGGCGGTGTCAAAGTTTTAAGACTGTAGGTGAAGGCATCGAGGAGTTACGGACGTTTATGCAGCGTTTTTTGAAACACGACGAGCGCAGACGCGCCGCACCGCCTGGCCCAGTAAGCGTAGTTTGCTTTGATATAGGACCGTTTGGCGACGTAAAAAAATACTAGTTTCCACAGTGGAATGAAAGGAGAGTAACTGAAAGTGTTTAATATGTAATTACATGTGACGAAAAAGTAGCTTTTGCGCGAGTTTGTGTAATCCGTTTTTCTTTTCGGTTTGTATTTGCGTCTTTGAGTGCGTTTTTCTCTGGGACAGTGAGGTCGTATCGGGCTGAAATTTTTATGACGTACTGAGGACGGTGGTCGCTTGGCGGTGTCAAAGTTTTAAGACTGTAGGTGAAGGCATCGAGGAGTTACGGACGTTTATGCAGCGTTTTTTGAAACACGACGAGCGCAGACGCGCCGCACCGCCTGGCCCAGTAAGCGTAGTTTGCTTTGATATAGGACCGTTTGGCGACGTAAAAAATACTAGTTTCCACAGTAGAATGAAAGGAGAGTAACTGAAAGTGTTTAATTTATAACTACATGTGACGAAAAAGTAGCTTTTGCGCGAGTTTGTGTAATCCGTTTTTCTTTTCGGTTTGTATTTGCGTCTTTGAGTGCGTTTTTCTCTGGGACAGTGAGGTCGTATCGGGCTGAAATTTTTATGACGTACTGAGGACGGTGGTCGCTTGGCGGTGTCAAAGTTTTAAGACTGTAGGTGAAGGCATCGAGGAGTTACGGACGTTTATGCAGCGTTTTTTGAAACACGACGAGCGCAGACGCGCCGCACCGCCTGGCCCAGTAAGCGTAGTTTGCTTTGATATAGGACCGTTTGGCGACGTAAAAAAATACTAGTTTCCACAGTGGAATGAAAGGAGAGTAACGGAAAGTGTTTAATATGTAATTACATGTGACGAAAAAGTAGCTTTTGCGCGAGTTTGTGTAATCCGTTTTTCTTTTCGGTTTGTATTTGCGTCTTTGAGTGCGTTTTTCTCTGGGACAGTGAGGTCGTATCGGGCTGAAATTTTTATGACGTACTGAGGACGGTGGTCGCTTGGCGGTGTCAAAGTTTTAAGACTGTAGGTGAAGGCATCGAGGAGTTACGGACGTTTATGCAGCGTTTTTTGAAACACGACGAGCGCAGACGCGCCGCACCGCCTGGCCCAGTAAGCGTAGTTTGCTTTGATATAGGACCGTTTGGCGACGTAAAAAATACTAGTTTCCACAGTAGAATGAAAGGAGAGTAACTGAAAGTGTTTAATTTATAACTACATGTGACGAAAAAGTAGCTTTTGCGCGAGTTTGTGTAATCCGTTTTTCTTTTCGGTTTGTATTTGCGTCTTTGAGTGCGTTTTTCTCTGGGACAGTGAGGTCGTATCGGGCTGAAATTTTTATGACGTACTGAGGACGGTGGTCGCTTGGCGGTGTCAAAGTTTTAAGACTGTAGGTGAAGGCATCGAGGAGTTACGGACGTTTATGCAGCGTTTTTTGAAACACGACGAGCGCAGACGCGCCGCACCGCCTGGCCCAGTAAGCGTAGTTTGCTTTGATATAGGACCGTTTGGCGACGTAAAAAAATACTAGTTTCCACAGTGGAATGAAAGGAGAGTAACGGAAAGTGTTTAATATGTAATTACATGTGACGAAAAAGTAGCTTTTGCGCGAGTTTGTGTAATCCGTTTTTCTTTTCGGTTTGTATTTGCGTCTTTGAGTGCGTTTTTCTCTGGGACAGTGAGGTCGTATCGGGCTGAAATTTTTATGACGTACTGAGGACGGTGGTCGCTTGGCGGTGTCAAAGTTTTAAGACTGTAGGTGAAGGCATCGAGGAGTTACGGACGTTTATGCAGCGTTTTTTGAAACACGACGAGCGCAGACGCGCCGCACCGCCTGGCCCAGTAAGCGTAGTTTGCTTTGATATAGGACCGTTTGGCGACGTAAAAAAATACTAGTTTCCACAGTGGAATGAAAGGAGAGTAACGGAAAGTGTTTAATATGTAATTACATGTGACGAAAAAGTAGCTTTTGCGCGAGTTTGTGTAATCCGTTTTTCTTTTCGGTTTGTATTTGCGTCTTTGAGTGCGTTTTTCTCTGGGACAGTGAGGTCGTATCGGGCTGAAATTTTTATGACGTACTGAGGACGGTGGTCGCTTGGCGGTGTCAAAGTTTTAAGACTGTAGGTGAAGGCATCGAGGAGTTACGGACGTTTATGCAGCGTTTTTTGAAACACGACGAGCGCAGACGCGCCGCACCGCCTGGCCCAGTAAGCGTAGTTTGCTTTGATATAGGACCGTTTGGCGACGTAAAAAATACTAGTTTCCACAGTAGAATGAAAGGAGAGTAACTGAAAGTGTTTAATTTATAACTACATGTGACGAAAAAGTAGCTTTTGCGTGAGTTTGTGTAACCCGTTTTTCTTTTCGGTTTGTATTTGCGTCTTTGAGTGCGTTTTTCTCTGGGACAGTTAGGTCGTATCGGGCTGAAATTTTTATGACGTACTGAGGACGGTGGTCGCTTGGCGGTGTCAAAGTTTTAAGACTGTAGGTGAAGGCATCGAGGAGTTACGGACGTTTATGCAGCGTTTTTTGAAACACGACGAGCGCAGACGCGCCGCACCGCCTGGCCCAGTAAGCGTAGTTTGCTTTGATATAGGACCGTTTGGCGACGTAAAAAAATACTAGTTTCCACAGTGGAATGAAAGGAGAGTAACGGAAAGTGTTTAATATGTAATTACATGTGACGAAAAAGTAGCTTTTGCGCGAGTTTGTGTAATCCGTTTTTCTTTTCGGTTTGTATTTGCGTCTTTGAGTGCGTTTTTCTCTGGGACAGTGAGGTCGTATCGGGCTGAAATTTTTATGACGTACTGAGGACGGTGGTCGCTTGGCGGTGTCAAAGTTTTAAGACTGTAGGTGAAGGCATCGAGGAGTTACGGACGTTTATGCAGCGTTTTTTGAAACACGACGAGCGCAGACGCGCCGCACCGCCTGGCCCAGTAAGCGTAGTTTGCTTTGATATAGGACCGTTTGGCGACGTAAAAAAATACTAGTTTCCACAGTGGAATGAAAGGAGAGTAACGGAAAGTGTTTAATATGTAATTACATGTGACGAAAAAGTAGCTTTTGCGCGAGTTTGTGTAATCCGTTTTTCTTTTCGGTTTGTATTTGCGTCTTTGAGTGCGTTTTTCTCTGGGACAGTGAGGTCGTATCGGGCTGAAATTTTTATGACGTACTGAGGACGGTGGTCGCTTGGCGGTGTCAAAGTTTTAAGACTGTAGGTGAAGGCATCGAGGAGTTACGGACGTTTATGCAGCGTTTTTTGAAACACGACGAGCGCAGACGCGCCGCACCGCCTGGCCCAGTAAGCGTAGTTTGCTTTGATATAGGACCGTTTGGCGACGTAAAAAAATACTAGTTTCCACAGTGGAATGAAAGGAGAGTAACGGAAAGTGTTTAATATGTAATTACATGTGACGAAAAAGTAGCTTTTGCGCGAGTTTGTGTAATCCGTTTTTCTTTTCGGTTTGTATTTGCGTCTTTGAGTGCGTTTTTCTCTGGGACAGTGAGGTCGTATCGGGCTGAAATTTTTATGACGTACTGAGGACGGTGGTCGCTTGGCGGTGTCAAAGTTTTAAGACTGTAGGTGAAGGCATCGAGGAGTTACGGACGTTTATGCAGCGTTTTTTGAAACACGACGAGCGTAGACGCGCCGCACCGCCTGGCCCAGTAAGCGTAGTTTGCTTTGATATAGGACCGTTTGGCGACGTAAAAAAATACTAGTTTCCACAGTGGAATGAAAGGAGAGTAACGGAAAGTGTTTAATATGTAATTACATGTGACGAAAAAGTAGCTTTTGCGCGAGTTTGTGTAATCCGTTTTTCTTTTCGGTTTGTATTTGCGTCTTTGAGTGCGTTTTTCTCTGGGACAGTGAGGTCGTATCGGGCTGAAATTTTTATGACGTACTGAGGACGGTGGTCGCTTGGCGGTGTCAAAGTTTTAAGACTGTAGGTGAAGGCATCGAGGAGTTACGGACGTTTATGCAGCGTTTTTTGAAACACGACGAGCGCAGACGCGCCGCACCGCCTGGCCCAGTAAGCGTAGTTTGCTTTGATATAGGACCGTTTGGCGACGTAAAAAAATACTAGTTTCCACAGTGGAATGAAAGGAGAGTAACGGAAAGTGTTTAATATGTAATTACATGTGACGAAAAAGTAGCTTTTGCGCGAGTTTGTGTAATCCGTTTTTCTTTTCGGTTTGTATTTGCGTCTTTGAGTGCGTTTTTCTCTGGGACAGTGAGGTCGTATCGGGCTGAAATTTTTATGACGTACTGAGGACGGTGGTCGCTTGGCGGTGTCAAAGTTTTAAGACTGTAGGTGAAGGCATCGAGGAGTTACGGACGTTTATGCAGCGTTTTTTGAAACACGACGAGCGCAGACGCGCCGCACCGCCTGGCCCAGTAAGCGTAGTTTGCTTTGATATAGGACCGTTTGGCGACGTAAAAAAATACTAGTTTCCACAGTGGAATGAAAGGAGAGTAACGGAAAGTGTTTAATATGTAATTACATGTGACGAAAAAGTAGCTTTTGCGCGAGTTTGTGTAATCCGTTTTTCTTTTCGGTTTGTATTTGCGTCTTTGAGTGCGTTTTTCTCTGGGACAGTGAGGTCGTATCGGGCTGAAATTTTTATGACGTACTGAGGACGGTGGTCGCTTGGCGGTGTCAAAGTTTTAAGACTGTAGGTGAAGGCATCGAGGAGTTACGGACGTTTATGCAGCGTTTTTTGAAACACGACGAGCGCAGACGCGCCGCACCGCCTGGCCCAGTAAGCGTAGTTTGCTTTGATATAGGACCGTTTGGCGACGTAAAAAAATACTAGTTTCCACAGTGGAATGAAAGGAGAGTAACGGAAAGTGTTTAATATGTAATTACATGTGACGAAAAAGTAGCTTTTGCGCGAGTTTGTGTAATCCGTTTTTCTTTTCGGTTTGTATTTGCGTCTTTGAGTGCGTTTTTCTCTGGGACAGTGAGGTCGTATCGGGCTGAAATTTTTATGACGTACTGAGGACGGTGGTCGCTTGGCGGTGTCAAAGTTTTAAGACTGTAGGTGAAGGCATCGAGGAGTTACGGACGTTTATGCAGCGTTTTTTGAAACACGACGAGCGCAGACGCGCCGCACCGCCTGGCCCAGTAAGCGTAGTTTGCTTTGATATAGGACCGTTTGGCGACGTAAAAAAATACTAGTTTCCACAGTGGAATGAAAGGAGAGTAACGGAAAGTGTTTAATATGTAATTACATGTGACGAAAAAGTAGCTTTTGCGCGAGTTTGTGTAATCCGTTTTTCTTTTCGGTTTGTATTTGCGTCTTTGAGTGCGTTTTTCTCTGGGACAGTGAGGTCGTATCGGGCTGAAATTTTTATGACGTACTGAGGACGGTGGTCGCTTGGCGGTGTCAAAGTTTTAAGACTGTAGGTGAAGGCATCGAGGAGTTACGGACGTTTATGCAGCGTTTTTTGAAACACGACGAGCGCAGACGCGCCGCACCGCCTGGCCCAGTAAGCGTAGTTTGCTTTGATATAGGACCGTTTGGCGACGTAAAAAAATACTAGTTTCCACAGTGGAATGAAAGGAGAGTAACGGAAAGTGTTTAATATGTAATTACATGTGACGAAAAAGTAGCTTTTGCGCGAGTTTGTGTAATCCGTTTTTCTTTTCGGTTTGTATTTGCGTCTTTGAGTGCGTTTTTCTCTGGGACAGTGAGGTCGTATCGGGCTGAAATTTTTATGACGTACTGAGGACGGTGGTCGCTTGGCGGTGTCAAAGTTTTAAGACTGTAGGTGAAGGCATCGAGGAGTTACGGACGTTTATGCAGCGTTTTTTGAAACACGACGAGCGCAGACGCGCCGCACCGCCTGGCCCAGTAAGCGTAGTTTGCTTTGATATAGGACCGTTTGGCGACGTAAAAAAATACTAGTTTCCACAGTGGAATGAAAGGAGAGTAACGGAAAGTGTTTAATATGTAATTACATGTGACGAAAAAGTAGCTTTTGCGCGAGTTTGTGTAATCCGTTTTTCTTTTCGGTTTGTATTTGCGTCTTTGAGTGCGTTTTTCTCTGGGACAGTGAGGTCGTATCGGGCTGAAATTTTTATGACGTACTGAGGACGGTGGTCGCTTGGCGGTGTCAAAGTTTTAAGACTGTAGGTGAAGGCATCGAGGAGTTACGGACGTTTATGCAGCGTTTTTTGAAACACGACGAGCGCAGACGCGCCGCACCGCCTGGCCCAGTAAGCGTAGTTTGCTTTGATATAGGACCGTTTGGCGACGTAAAAAAATACTAGTTTCCACAGTGGAATGAAAGGAGAGTAACGGAAAGTGTTTAATATGTAATTACATGTGACGAAAAAGTAGCTTTTGCGCGAGTTTGTGTAATCCGTTTTTCTTTTCGGTTTGTATTTGCGTCTTTGAGTGCGTTTTTCTCTGGGACAGTGAGGTCGTATCGGGCTGAAATTTTTATGACGTACTGAGGACGGTGGTCGCTTGGCGGTGTCAAAGTTTTAAGACTGTAGGTGAAGGCATCGAGGAGTTACGGACGTTTATGCAGCGTTTTTTGAAACACGACGAGCGCAGACGCGCCGCACCGCCTGGCCCAGTAAGCGTAGTTTGCTTTGATATAGGACCGTTTGGCGACGTAAAAAAATACTAGTTTCCACAGTGGAATGAAAGGAGAGTAACGGAAAGTGTTTAATATGTAATTACATGTGACGAAAAAGTAGCTTTTGCGCGAGTTTGTGTAATCCGTTTTTCTTTTCGGTTTGTATTTGCGTCTTTGAGTGCGTTTTTCTCTGGGACAGTGAGGTCGTATCGGGCTGAAATTTTTATGACGTACTGAGGACGGTGGTCGCTTGGCGGTGTCAAAGTTTTAAGACTGTAGGTGAAGGCATCGAGGAGTTACGGACGTTTATGCAGCGTTTTTTGAAACACGACGAGCGCAGACGCGCCGCACCGCCTGGCCCAGTAAGCGTAGTTTGCTTTGATATAGGACCGTTTGGCGACGTAAAAAAATACTAGTTTCCACAGTGGAATGAAAGGAGAGTAACGGAAAGTGTTTAATATGTAATTACATGTGACGAAAAAGTAGCTTTTGCGCGAGTTTGTGTAATCCGTTTTTCTTTTCGGTTTGTATTTGCGTCTTTGAGTGCGTTTTTCTCTGGGACAGTGAGGTCGTATCGGGCTGAAATTTTTATGACGTACTGAGGACGGTGGTCGCTTGGCGGTGTCAAAGTTTTAAGACTGTAGGTGAAGGCATCGAGGAGTTACGGACGTTTATGCAGCGTTTTTTGAAACACGACGAGCGCAGACGCGCCGCACCGCCTGGCCCAGTAAGCGTAGTTTGCTTTGATATAGGACCGTTTGGCGACGTAAAAAAATACTAGTTTCCACAGTGGAATGAAAGGAGAGTAACGGAAAGTGTTTAATATGTAATTACATGTGACGAAAAAGTAGCTTTTGCGCGAGTTTGTGTAATCCGTTTTTCTTTTCGGTTTGTATTTGCGTCTTTGAGTGCGTTTTTCTCTGGGACAGTGAGGTCGTATCGGGCTGAAATTTTTATGACGTACTGAGGACGGTGGTCGCTTGGCGGTGTCAAAGTTTTAAGACTGTAGGTGAAGGCATCGAGGAGTTACGGACGTTTATGCAGCGTTTTTTGAAACACGACGAGCGCAGACGCGCCGCACCGCCTGGCCCAGTAAGCGTAGTTTGCTTTGATATAGGACCGTTTGGCGACGTAAAAAAATACTAGTTTCCACAGTGGAATGAAAGGAGAGTAACGGAAAGTGTTTAATATGTAATTACATGTGACGAAAAAGTAGCTTTTGCGCGAGTTTGTGTAATCCGTTTTTCTTTTCGGTTTGTATTTGCGTCTTTGAGTGCGTTTTTCTCTGGGACAGTGAGGTCGTATCGGGCTGAAATTTTTATGACGTACTAAGGACGGTGGTCGCTTGGCGGTGTCAAAGTTTTAAGACTGTAGGTGAAGGCATCGAGGAGTTACGGACGTTTATGCAGCGTTTTTTGAAACACGACGAGCGCAGACGCGCCGCACCGCCTGGCCCAGTAAGCGTAGTTTGCTTTGATATAGGACCGTTTGGCGACGTAAAAAAATACTAGTTTCCACAGTGGAATGAAAGGAGAGTAACGGAAAGTGTTTAATATGTAATTACATGTGACGAAAAAGTAGCTTTTGCGCGAGTTTGTGTAATCCGTTTTTCTTTTCGGTTTGTATTTGCGTCTTTGAGTGCGTTTTTCTCTGGGACAGTGAGGTCGTATCGGGCTGAAATTTTTATGACGTACTGAGGACGGTGGTCGCTTGGCGGTGTCAAAGTTTTAAGACTGTAGGTGAAGGCATCGAGGAGTTACGGACGTTTATGCAGCGTTTTTTGAAACACGACGAGCGCAGACGCGCCGCACCGCCTGGCCCAGTAAGCGTAGTTTGCTTTGATATAGGACCGTTTGGCGACGTAAAAAAATACTAGTTTCCACAGTGGAATGAAAGGAGAGTAACGGAAAGTGTTTAATATGTAATTACATGTGACGAAAAAGTAGCTTTTGCGCGAGTTTGTGTAATCCGTTTTTCTTTTCGGTTTGTATTTGCGTCTTTGAGTGCGTTTTTCTCTGGGACAGTGAGGTCGTATCGGGCTGAAATTTTTATGACGTACTGAGGACGGTGGTCGCTTGGCGGTGTCAAAGTTTTAAGACTGTAGGTGAAGGCATCGAGGAGTTACGGACGTTTATGCAGCGTTTTTTGAAACACGACGAGCGCAGACGCGCCGCACCGCCTGGCCCAGTAAGCGTAGTTTGCTTTGATATAGGACCGTTTGGCGACGTAAAAAAATACTAGTTTCCACAGTGGAATGAAAGGAGAGTAACGGAAAGTGTTTAATATGTAATTACATGTGACGAAAAAGTAGCTTTTGCGCGAGTTTGTGTAATCCGTTTTTCTTTTCGGTTTGTATTTGCGTCTTTGAGTGCGTTTTTCTCTGGGACAGTGAGGTCGTATCGGGCTGAAATTTTTATGACGTACTGAGGACGGTGGTCGCTTGGCGGTGTCAAAGTTTTAAGACTGTAGGTGAAGGCATCGAGGAGTTACGGACGTTTATGCAGCGTTTTTTGAAACACGACGAGCGCAGACGCGCCGCACCGCCTGGCCCAGTAAGCGTAGTTTGCTTTGATATAGGACCGTTTGGCGACGTAAAAAAATACTAGTTTCCACAGTGGAATGAAAGGAGAGTAACGGAAAGTGTTTAATATGTAATTACATGTGACGAAAAAGTAGCTTTTGCGCGAGTTTGTGTAATCCGTTTTTCTTTTCGGTTTGTATTTGCGTCTTTGAGTGCGTTTTTCTCTGGGACAGTGAGGTCGTATCGGGCTGAAATTTTTATGACGTACTGAGGACGGTGGTCGCTTGGCGGTGTCAAAGTTTTAAGACTGTAGGTGAAGGCATCGAGGAGTTACGGACGTTTATGCAGCGTTTTTTGAAACACGACGAGCGCAGACGCGCCGCACCGCCTGGCCCAGTAAGCGTAGTTTGCTTTGATATAGGACCGTTTGGCGACGTAAAAAATACTAGTTTCCACAGTAGAATGAAAGGAGAGTAACTGAAAGTGTTTAATTTATAACTACATGTGACGAAAAAGTAGCTTTTGCGTGAGTTTGTGTAACCCGTTTTTCTTTTCGGTTTGTATTTGCGTCTTTGAGTGCGTTTTTCTCTGGGACAGTTAGGTCGTATCGGGCTGAAATTTTTATGACGTACTGAGGACGGTGGTCGCTTGGCGGTGTCAAAGTTTTAAGACTGTAGGTGAAGGCATCGAGGAGTTACGGACGTTTATGCAGCGTTTTTTGAAACACGACGAGCGCAGACGCGCCGCACCGCCTGGCCCAGTAAGCGTAGTTTGCTTTGATATAGGACCGTTTGGCGACGTAAAAAAATACTAGTTTCCACAGTGGAATGAAAGGAGAGTAACGGAAAGTGTTTAATATGTAATTACATGTGACGAAAAAGTAGCTTTTGCGCGAGTTTGTGTAATCCGTTTTTCTTTTCGGTTTGTATTTGCGTCTTTGAGTGCGTTTTTCTCTGGGACAGTGAGGTCGTATCGGGCTGAAATTTTTATGACGTACTGAGGACGGTGGTCGCTTGGCGGTGTCAAAGTTTTAAGACTGTAGGTGAAGGCATCGAGGAGTTACGGACGTTTATGCAGCGTTTTTTGAAACACGACGAGCGCAGACGCGCCGCACCGCCTGGCCCAGTAAGCGTAGTTTGCTTTGATATAGGACCGTTTGGCGACGTAAAAAAATACTAGTTTCCACAGTGGAATGAAAGGAGAGTAACGGAAAGTGTTTAATATGTAATTACATGTGACGAAAAAGTAGCTTTTGCGCGAGTTTGTGTAATCCGTTTTTCTTTTCGGTTTGTATTTGCGTCTTTGAGTGCGTTTTTCTCTGGGACAGTGAGGTCGTATCGGGCTGAAATTTTTATGACGTACTGAGGACGGTGGTCGCTTGGCGGTGTCAAAGTTTTAAGACTGTAGGTGAAGGCATCGAGGAGTTACGGACGTTTATGCAGCGTTTTTTGAAACACGACGAGCGCAGACGCGCCGCACCGCCTGGCCCAGTAAGCGTAGTTTGCTTTGATATAGGACCGTTTGGCGACGTAAAAAAATACTAGTTTCCACAGTGGAATGAAAGGAGAGTAACGGAAAGTGTTTAATATGTAATTACATGTGACGAAAAAGTAGCTTTTGCGCGAGTTTGTGTAATCCGTTTTTCTTTTCGGTTTGTATTTGCGTCTTTGAGTGCGTTTTTCTCTGGGACAGTGAGGTCGTATCGGGCTGAAATTTTTATGACGTACTGAGGACGGTGGTCGCTTGGCGGTGTCAAAGTTTTAAGACTGTAGGTGAAGGCATCGAGGAGTTACGGACGTTTATGCAGCGTTTTTTGAAACACGACGAGCGCAGACGCGCCGCACCGCCTGGCCCAGTAAGCGTAGTTTGCTTTGATATAGGACCGTTTGGCGACGTAAAAAATACTAGTTTCCACAGTAGAATGAAAGGAGAGTAACTGAAAGTGTTTAATTTATAACTACATGTGACGAAAAAGTAGCTTTTGCGTGAGTTTGTGTAACCCGTTTTTCTTTTCGGTTTGTATTTGCGTCTTTGAGTGCGTTTTTCTCTGGGACAGTTAGGTCGTATCGGGCTGAAATTTTTATGACGTACTGAGGACGGTGGTCGCTTGGCGGTGTCAAAGTTTTAAGACTGTAGGTGAAGGCATCGAGGAGTTACGGACGTTTATGCAGCGTTTTTTGAAACACGACGAGCGCAGACGCGCCGCACCGCCTGGCCCAGTAAGCGTAGTTTGCTTTGATATAGGACCGTTTGGCGACGTAAAAAAATACTAGTTTCCACAGTGGAATGAAAGGAGAGTAACGGAAAGTGTTTAATATGTAATTACATGTGACGAAAAAGTAGCTTTTGCGCGAGTTTGTGTAATCCGTTTTTCTTTTCGGTTTGTATTTGCGTCTTTGAGTGCGTTTTTCTCTGGGACAGTGAGGTCGTATCGGGCTGAAATTTTTATGACGTACTGAGGACGGTGGTCGCTTGGCGGTGTCAAAGTTTTAAGACTGTAGGTGAAGGCATCGAGGAGTTACGGACGTTTATGCAGCGTTTTTTGAAACACGACGAGCGCAGACGCGCCGCACCGCCTGGCCCAGTAAGCGTAGTTTGCTTTGATATAGGACCGTTTGGCGACGTAAAAAAATACTAGTTTCCACAGTGGAATGAAAGGAGAGTAACGGAAAGTGTTTAATATGTAATTACATGTGACGAAAAAGTAGCTTTTGCGCGAGTTTGTGTAATCCGTTTTTCTTTTCGGTTTGTATTTGCGTCTTTGAGTGCGTTTTTCTCTGGGACAGTGAGGTCGTATCGGGCTGAAATTTTTATGACGTACTGAGGACGGTGGTCGCTTGGCGGTGTCAAAGTTTTAAGACTGTAGGTGAAGGCATCGAGGAGTTACGGACGTTTATGCAGCGTTTTTTGAAACACGACGAGCGCAGACGCGCCGCACCGCCTGGCCCAGTAAGCGTAGTTTGCTTTGATATAGGACCGTTTGGCGACGTAAAAAAATACTAGTTTCCACAGTGGAATGAAAGGAGAGTAACGGAAAGTGTTTAATATGTAATTACATGTGACGAAAAAGTAGCTTTTGCGCGAGTTTGTGTAATCCGTTTTTCTTTTCGGTTTGTATTTGCGTCTTTGAGTGCGTTTTTCTCTGGGACAGTGAGGTCGTATCGGGCTGAAATTTTTATGACGTACTGAGGACGGTGGTCGCTTGGCGGTGTCAAAGTTTTAAGACTGTAGGTGAAGGCATCGAGGAGTTACGGACGTTTATGCAGCGTTTTTTGAAACACGACGAGCGCAGACGCGCCGCACCGCCTGGCCCAGTAAGCGTAGTTTGCTTTGATATAGGACCGTTTGGCGACGTAAAAAAATACTAGTTTCCACAGTGGAATGAAAGGAGAGTAACGGAAAGTGTTTAATATGTAATTACATGTGACGAAAAAGTAGCTTTTGCGCGAGTTTGTGTAATCCGTTTTTCTTTTCGGTTTGTATTTGCGTCTTTGAGTGCGTTTTTCTCTGGGACAGTGAGGTCGTATCGGGCTGAAATTTTTATGACGTACTGAGGACGGTGGTCGCTTGGCGGTGTCAAAGTTTTAAGACTGTAGGTGAAGGCATCGAGGAGTTACGGACGTTTATGCAGCGTTTTTTGAAACACGACGAGCGCAGACGCGCCGCACCGCCTGGCCCAGTAAGCGTAGTTTGCTTTGATATAGGACCGTTTGGCGACGTAAAAAATACTAGTTTCCACAGTAGAATGAAAGGAGAGTAACTGAAAGTGTTTAATTTATAACTACATGTGACGAAAAAGTAGCTTTTGCGTGAGTTTGTGTAACCCGTTTTTCTTTTCGGTTTGTATTTGCGTCTTTGAGTGCGTTTTTCTCTGGGACAGTTAGGTCGTATCGGGCTGAAATTTTTATGACGTACTGAGGACGGTGGTCGCTTGGCGGTGTCAAAGTTTTAAGACTGTAGGTGAAGGCATCGAGGAGTTACGGACGTTTATGCAGCGTTTTTTGAAACACGACGAGCGCAGACGCGCCGCACCGCCTGGCCCAGTAAGCGTAGTTTGCTTTGATATAGGACCGTTTGGCGACGTAAAAAAATACTAGTTTCCACAGTGGAATGAAAGGAGAGTAACGGAAAGTGTTTAATATGTAATTACATGTGACGAAAAAGTAGCTTTTGCGCGAGTTTGTGTAATCCGTTTTTCTTTTCGGTTTGTATTTGCGTCTTTGAGTGCGTTTTTCTCTGGGACAGTGAGGTCGTATCGGGCTGAAATTTTTATGACGTACTGAGGACGGTGGTCGCTTGGCGGTGTCAAAGTTTTAAGACTGTAGGTGAAGGCATCGAGGAGTTACGGACGTTTATGCAGCGTTTTTTGAAACACGACGAGCGCAGACGCGCCGCACCGCCTGGCCCAGTAAGCGTAGTTTGCTTTGATATAGGACCGTTTGGCGACGTAAAAAAATACTAGTTTCCACAGTGGAATGAAAGGAGAGTAACGGAAAGTGTTTAATATGTAATTACATGTGACGAAAAAGTAGCTTTTGCGCGAGTTTGTGTAATCCGTTTTTCTTTTCGGTTTGTATTTGCGTCTTTGAGTGCGTTTTTCTCTGGGACAGTGAGGTCGTATCGGGCTGAAATTTTTATGACGTACTGAGGACGGTGGTCGCTTGGCGGTGTCAAAGTTTTAAGACTGTAGGTGAAGGCATCGAGGAGTTACGGACGTTTATGCAGCGTTTTTTGAAACACGACGAGCGCAGACGCGCCGCACCGCCTGGCCCAGTAAGCGTAGTTTGCTTTGATATAGGACCGTTTGGCGACGTAAAAAAATACTAGTTTCCACAGTGGAATGAAAGGAGAGTAACGGAAAGTGTTTAATATGTAATTACATGTGACGAAAAAGTAGCTTTTGCGCGAGTTTGTGTAATCCGTTTTTCTTTTCGGTTTGTATTTGCGTCTTTGAGTGCGTTTTTCTCTGGGACAGTGAGGTCGTATCGGGCTGAAATTTTTATGACGTACTGAGGACGGTGGTCGCTTGGCGGTGTCAAAGTTTTAAGACTGTAGGTGAAGGCATCGAGGAGTTACGGACGTTTATGCAGCGTTTTTTGAAACACGACGAGCGCAGACGCGCCGCACCGCCTGGCCCAGTAAGCGTAGTTTGCTTTGATATAGGACCGTTTGGCGACGTAAAAAAATACTAGTTTCCACAGTGGAATGAAAGGAGAGTAACGGAAAGTGTTTAATATGTAATTACATGTGACGAAAAAGTAGCTTTTGCGCGAGTTTGTGTAATCCGTTTTTCTTTTCGGTTTGTATTTGCGTCTTTGAGTGCGTTTTTCTCTGGGACAGTGAGGTCGTATCGGGCTGAAATTTTTATGACGTACTGAGGACGGTGGTCGCTTGGCGGTGTCAAAGTTTTAAGACTGTAGGTGAAGGCATCGAGGAGTTACGGACGTTTATGCAGCGTTTTTTGAAACACGACGAGCGCAGACGCGCCGCACCGCCTGGCCCAGTAAGCGTAGTTTGCTTTGATATAGGACCGTTTGGCGACGTAAAAAAATACTAGTTTCCACAGTGGAATGAAAGGAGAGTAACGGAAAGTGTTTAATATGTAATTACATGTGACGAAAAAGTAGCTTTTGCGTGAGTTTGTGTAACCCGTTTTTCTTTTCGGTTTGTATTTGCGTCTTTGAGTGCGTTTTTCTCTGGGACAGTGAGGTCGTATCGGGCTGAAATTTTTATGACGTACTGAGGACGGTGGTCGCTTGGCGGTGTCAAAGTTTTAAGACTGTAGGTGAAGGCATCGAGGAGTTACGGACGTTTATGCAGCGTTTTTTGAAACACGACGAGCGCAGACGCGCCGCACCGCCTGGCCCAGTAAGCGTAGTTTGCTTTGATATAGGACCGTTTGGCGACGTAAAAAAATACTAGTTTCCACAGTGGAATGAAAGGAGAGTAACGGAAAGTGTTTAATATGTAATTACATGTGACGAAAAAGTAGCTTTTGCGTGAGTTTGTGTAACCCGTTTTTCTTTTCGGTTTGTATTTGCGTCTTTGAGTGCGTTTTTCTCTGGGACAGTGAGGTCGTATCGGGCTGAAATTTTTATGACGTACTGAGGACGGTGGTCGCTTGGCGGTGTCAAAGTTTTAAGACTGTAGGTGAAGGCATCGAGGAGTTACGGACGTTTATGCAGCGTTTTTTGAAACACGACGAGCGCAGACGCGCCGCACCGCCTGGCCCAGTAAGCGTAGTTTGCTTTGATATAGGACCGTTTGGCGACGTAAAAAAATACTAGTTTCCACAGTGGAATGAAAGGAGAGTAACGGAAAGTGTTTAATATGTAATTACATGTGACGAAAAAGTAGCTTTTGCGTGAGTTTGTGTAACCCGTTTTTCTTTTCGGTTTGTATTTGCGTCTTTGAGTGCGTTTTTCTCTGGGACAGTGAGGTCGTATCGGGCTGAAATTTTTATGACGTACTGAGGACGGTGGTCGCTTGGCGGTGTCAAAGTTTTAAGACTGTAGGTGAAGGCATCGAGGAGTTACGGACGTTTATGCAGCGTTTTTTGAAACACGACGAGCGCAGACGCGCCGCACCGCCTGGCCCAGTAAGCGTAGTTTGCTTTGATATAGGACCGTTTGGCGACGTAAAAAAATACTAGTTTCCACAGTGGAATGAAAGGAGAGTAACGGAAAGTGTTTAATATGTGATTACATGTGACGAAAAAGTAGCTTTTGCGCGAGTTTGTGTAATCCGTTTTTCTTTTCGGTTTGTATTTGCGTCTTTGAGTGCGTTTTTCTCTGGGACAGTGAGGTCGTATCGGGCTGAAATTTTTATGACGTACTGAGGACGGTGGTCGCTTGGCGGTGTCAAAGTTTTAAGACTGTAGGTGAAGGCATCGAGGAGTTACGGACGTTTATGCAGCGTTTTTTGAAACACGACGAGCGCAGACGCGCCGCACCGCCTGGCCCAGTAAGCGTAGTTTGCTTTGATATAGGACCGTTTGGCGACGTAAAAAAATACTAGTTTCCACAGTGGAATGAAAGGAGAGTAACGGAAAGTGTTTAATATGTAATTACATGTGACGAAAAAGTAGCTTTTGCGCGAGTTTGTGTAATCCGTTTTTCTTTTCGGTTTGTATTTGCGTCTTTGAGTGCGTTTTTCTCTGGGACAGTGAGGTCGTATCGGGCTGAAATTTTTATGACGTACTGAGGACGGTGGTCGCTTGGCGGTGTCAAAGTTTTAAGACTGTAGGTGAAGGCATCGAGGAGTTACGGACGTTTATGCAGCGTTTTTTGAAACACGACGAGCGCAGACGCGCCGCACCGCCTGGCCCAGTAAGCGTAGTTTGCTTTGATATAGGACCGTTTGGCGACGTAAAAAAATACTAGTTTCCACAGTGGAATGAAAGGAGAGTAACGGAAAGTGTTTAATATGTAATTACATGTGACGAAAAAGTAGCTTTTGCGTGAGTTTGTGTAACCCGTTTTTCTTTTCGGTTTGTATTTGCGTCTTTGAGTGCGTTTTTCTCTGGGACAGTGAGGTCGTATCGGGCTGAAATTTTTATGACGTACTGAGGACGGTGGTCGCTTGGCGGTGTCAAAGTTTTAAGACTGTAGGTGAAGGCATCGAGGAGTTACGGACGTTTATGCAGCGTTTTTTGAAACACGACGAGCGCAGACGCGCCGCACCGCCTGGCCCAGTAAGCGTAGTTTGCTTTGATATAGGACCGTTTGGCGACGTAAAAAAATACTAGTTTCCACAGTGGAATGAAAGGAGAGTAACGGAAAGTGTTTAATATGTGATTACATGTGACGAAAAAGTAGCTTTTGCGCGAGTTTGTGTAATCCGTTTTTCTTTTCGGTTTGTATTTGCGTCTTTGAGTGCGTTTTTCTCTGGGACAGTGAGGTCGTATCGGGCTGAAATTTTTATGACGTACTGAGGACGGTGGTCGCTTGGCGGTGTCAAAGTTTTAAGACTGTAGGTGAAGGCATCGAGGAGTTACGGACGTTTATGCAGCGTTTTTTGAAACACGACGAGCGCAGACGCGCCGCACCGCCTGGCCCAGTAAGCGTAGTTTGCTTTGATATAGGACCGTTTGGCGACGTAAAAAAATACTAGTTTCCACAGTGGAATGAAAGGAGAGTAACGGAAAGTGTTTAATATGTAATTACATGTGACGAAAAAGTAGCTTTTGCGTGAGTTTGTGTAACCCGTTTTTCTTTTCGGTTTGTATTTGCGTCTTTGAGTGCGTTTTTCTCTGGGACAGTGAGGTCGTATCGGGCTGAAATTTTTATGACGTACTGAGGACGGTGGTCGCTTGGCGGTGTCAAAGTTTTAAGACTGTAGGTGAAGGCATCGAGGAGTTACGGACGTTTATGCAGCGTTTTTTGAAACACGACGAGCGCAGACGCGCCGCACCGCCTGGCCCAGTAAGCGTAGTTTGCTTTGATATAGGACCGTTTGGCGACGTAAAAAAATACTAGTTTCCACAGTGGAATGAAAGGAGAGTAACGGAAAGTGTTTAATATGTGATTACATGTGACGAAAAAGTAGCTTTTGCGTGAGTTTGTGTAACCCGTTTTTCTTTTCGGTTTGTATTTGCGTCTTTGAGTGCGTTTTTCTCTGGGACAGTGAGGTCGTATCGGGCTGAAATTTTTATGACGTACTGAGGACGGTGGTCGCTTGGCGGTGTCAAAGTTTTAAGACTGTAGGTGAAGGCATCGAGGAGTTACGGACGTTTATGCAGCGTTTTTTGAAACACGACGAGCGCAGACGCGCCGCACCGCCTGGCCCAGTAAGCGTAGTTTGCTTTGATATAGGACCGTTTGGCGACGTAAAAAAATACTAGTTTCCACAGTGGAATGAAAGGAGAGTAACGGAAAGTGTTTAATATGTAATTACATGTGACGAAAAAGTAGCTTTTGCGCGAGTTTGTGTAATCCGTTTTTCTTTTCGGTTTGTATTTGCGTCTTTGAGTGCGTTTTTCTCTGGGACAGTGAGGTCGTATCGGGCTGAAATTTTTATGACGTACTGAGGACGGTGGTCGCTTGGCGGTGTCAAAGTTTTAAGACTGTAGGTGAAGGCATCGAGGAGTTACGGACGTTTATGCAGCGTTTTTTGAAACACGACGAGCGCAGACGCGCCGCACCGCCTGGCCCAGTAAGCGTAGTTTGCTTTGATATAGGACCGTTTGGCGACGTAAAAAAATACTAGTTTCCACAGTGGAATGAAAGGAGAGTAACGGAAAGTGTTTAATATGTAATTACATGTGACGAAAAAGTAGCTTTTGCGCGAGTTTGTGTAATCCGTTTTTCTTTTCGGTTTGTATTTGCGTCTTTGAGTGCGTTTTTCTCTGGGACAGTGAGGTCGTATCGGGCTGAAATTTTTATGACGTACTGAGGACGGTGGTCGCTTGGCGGTGTCAAAGTTTTAAGACTGTAGGTGAAGGCATCGAGGAGTTACGGACGTTTATGCAGCGTTTTTTGAAACACGACGAGCGCAGACGCGCCGCACCGCCTGGCCCAGTAAGCGTAGTTTGCTTTGATATAGGACCGTTTGGCGACGTAAAAAAAATACTAGTTTCCACAGTGGAATGAAAGGAGAGTAACGGAAAGTGTTTAATATGTAATTACATGTGACGAAAAAGTAGCTTTTGCGTGAGTTTGTGTAACCCGTTTTTCTTTTCGGTTTGTATTTGCGTCTTTGAGTGCGTTTTTCTCTGGGACAGTGAGGTCGTATCGGGCTGAAATTTTTATGACGTACTGAGGACGGTGGTCGCTTGGCGGTGTCAAAGTTTTAAGACTGTAGGTGAAGGCATCGAGGAGTTACGGACGTTTATGCAGCGTTTTTTGAAACACGACGAGCGCAGACGCGCCGCACCGCCTGGCCCAGTAAGCGTAGTTTGCTTTGATATAGGACCGTTTGGCGACGTAAAAAAATACTAGTTTCCACAGTGGAATGAAAGGAGAGTAACGGAAAGTGTTTAATATGTAATTACATGTGACGAAAAAGTAGCTTTTGCGTGAGTTTGTGTAACCCGTTTTTCTTTTCGGTTTGTATTTGCGTCTTTGAGTGCGTTTTTCTCTGGGACAGTGAGGTCGTATCGGGCTGAAATTTTTATGACGTACTGAGGACGGTGGTCGCTTGGCGGTGTCAAAGTTTTAAGACTGTAGGTGAAGGCATCGAGGAGTTACGGACGTTTATGCAGCGTTTTTTGAAACACGACGAGCGCAGACGCGCCGCACCGCCTGGCCCAGTAAGCGTAGTTTGCTTTGATATAGGACCGTTTGGCGACGTAAAAAAATACTAGTTTCCACAGTGGAATGAAAGGAGAGTAACGGAAAGTGTTTAATATGTAATTACATGTGACGAAAAAGTAGCTTTTGCGTGAGTTTGTGTAACCCGTTTTTCTTTTCGGTTTGTATTTGCGTCTTTGAGTGCGTTTTTCTCTGGGACAGTGAGGTCGTATCGGGCTGAAATTTTTATGACGTACTGAGGACGGTGGTCGCTTGGCGGTGTCAAAGTTTTAAGACTGTAGGTGAAGGCATCGAGGAGTTACGGACGTTTATGCAGCGTTTTTTGAAACACGACGAGCGCAGACGCGCCGCACCGCCTGGCCCAGTAAGCGTAGTTTGCTTTGATATAGGACCGTTTGGCGACGTAAAAAAATACTAGTTTCCACAGTGGAATGAAAGGAGAGTAACGGAAAGTGTTTAATATGTGATTACATGTGACGAAAAAGTAGCTTTTGCGCGAGTTTGTGTAATCCGTTTTTCTTTTCGGTTTGTATTTGCGTCTTTGAGTGCGTTTTTCTCTGGGACAGTGAGGTCGTATCGGGCTGAAATTTTTATGACGTACTGAGGACGGTGGTCGCTTGGCGGTGTCAAAGTTTTAAGACTGTAGGTGAAGGCATCGAGGAGTTACGGACGTTTATGCAGCGTTTTTTGAAACACGACGAGCGCAGACGCGCCGCACCGCCTGGCCCAGTAAGCGTAGTTTGCTTTGATATAGGACCGTTTGGCGACGTAAAAAAATACTAGTTTCCACAGTGGAATGAAAGGAGAGTAACGGAAAGTGTTTAATATGTAATTACATGTGACGAAAAAGTAGCTTTTGCGCGAGTTTGTGTAATCCGTTTTTCTTTTCGGTTTGTATTTGCGTCTTTGAGTGCGTTTTTCTCTGGGACAGTGAGGTCGTATCGGGCTGAAATTTTTATGACGTACTGAGGACGGTGGTCGCTTGGCGGTGTCAAAGTTTTAAGACTGTAGGTGAAGGCATCGAGGAGTTACGGACGTTTATGCAGCGTTTTTTGAAACACGACGAGCGCAGACGCGCCGCACCGCCTGGCCCAGTAAGCGTAGTTTGCTTTGATATAGGACCGTTTGGCGACGTAAAAAAATACTAGTTTCCACAGTGGAATGAAAGGAGAGTAACGGAAAGTGTTTAATATGTAATTACATGTGACGAAAAAGTAGCTTTTGCGCGAGTTTGTGTAATCCGTTTTTCTTTTCGGTTTGTATTTGCGTCTTTGAGTGCGTTTTTCTCTGGGACAGTGAGGTCGTATCGGGCTGAAATTTTTATGACGTACTGAGGACGGTGGTCGCTTGGCGGTGTCAAAGTTTTAAGACTGTAGGTGAAGGCATCGAGGAGTTACGGACGTTTATGCAGCGTTTTTTGAAACACGACGAGCGCAGACGCGCCGCACCGCCTGGCCCAGTAAGCGTAGTTTGCTTTGATATAGGACCGTTTGGCGACGTAAAAAAATACTAGTTTCCACAGTGGAATGAAAGGAGAGTAACGGAAAGTGTTTAATATGTAATTACATGTGACGAAAAAGTAGCTTTTGCGCGAGTTTGTGTAATCCGTTTTTCTTTTCGGTTTGTATTTGCGTCTTTGAGTGCGTTTTTCTCTGGGACAGTGAGGTCGTATCGGGCTGAAATTTTTATGACGTACTGAGGACGGTGGTCGCTTGGCGGTGTCAAAGTTTTAAGACTGTAGGTGAAGGCCCAGTAAGCGTAGTTTGCTTTGATATAGGACCGTTTGGCGACGTAAAAAAATACTAGTTTCCACAGTGGAATGAAAGGAGAGTAACGGAAAGTGTTTAATATGTAATTACATGTGACGAAAAAGTAGCTTTTGCGCGAGTTTGTGTAATCCGTTTTTCTTTTCGGTTTGTATTTGCGTCTTTGAGTGCGTTTTTCTCTGGGACAGTGAGGTCGTATCGGGCTGAAATTTTTATGACGTACTGAGGACGGTGGTCGCTTGGCGGTGTCAAAGTTTTAAGACTGTAGGTGAAGGCATCGAGGAGTTACGGACGTTTATGCAGCGTTTTTTGAAACACGACGAGCGCAGACGCGCCGCACCGCCTGGCCCAGTAAGCGTAGTTTGCTTTGATATAGGACCGTTTGGCGACGTAAAAAATACTAGTTTCCACAGTAGAATGAAAGGAGAGTAACTGAAAGTGTTTAATTTATAACTACATGTGACGAAAAAGTAGCTTTTGCGCGAGTTTGTGTAATCCGTTTTTCTTTTCGGTTTGTATTTGCGTCTTTGAGTGCGTTTTTCTCTGGGACAGTGAGGTCGTATCGGGCTGAAATTTTTATGACGTACTGAGGACGGTGGTCGCTTGGCGGTGTCAAAGTTTTAAGACTGTAGGTGAAGGCATCGAGGAGTTACGGACGTTTATGCAGCGTTTTTTGAAACACGACGAGCGCAGACGCGCCGCACCGCCTGGCCCAGTAAGCGTAGTTTGCTTTGATATAGGACCGTTTGGCGACGTAAAAAAATACTAGTTTCCACAGTGGAATGAAAGGAGAGTAACGGAAAGTGTTTAATATGTAATTACATGTGACGAAAAAGTAGCTTTTGCGTGAGTTTGTGTAACCCGTTTTTCTTTTCGGTTTGTATTTGCGTCTTTGAGTGCGTTTTTCTCTGGGACAGTGAGGTCGTATCGGGCTGAAATTTTTATGACGTACTGAGGACGGTGGTCGCTTGGCGGTGTCAAAGTTTTAAGACTGTAGGTGAAGGCATCGAGGAGTTACGGACGTTTATGCAGCGTTTTTTGAAACACGACGAGCGCAGACGCGCCGCACCGCCTGGCCCAGTAAGCGTAGTTTGCTTTGATATAGGACCGTATGGCGACGTAAAAAAATACTAGTTTCCACAGTGGAATGAAAGGAGAGTAACGGAAAGTGTTTAATATGTAATTACATGTGACGAAAAAGTAGCTTTTGCGTGAGTTTGTGTAACCCGTTTTTCTTTTCGGTTTGTATTTGCGTCTTTGAGTGCGTTTTTCTCTGGGACAGTGAGGTCGTATCGGGCTGAAATTTTTATGACGTACTGAGGACGGTGGTCGCTTGGCGGTGTCAAAGTTTTAAGACTGTAGGTGAAGGCATCGAGGAGTTACGGACGTTTATGCAGCGTTTTTTGAAACACGACGAGCGCAGACGCGCCGCACCGCCTGGCCCAGTAAGCGTAGTTTGCTTTGATATAGGACCGTTTGGCGACGTAAAAAAATACTAGTTTCCACAGTGGAATGAAAGGAGAGTAACGGAAAGTGTTTAATATGTAATTACATGTGACGAAAAAGTAGCTTTTGCGTGAGTTTGTGTAACCCGTTTTTCTTTTCGGTTTGTATTTGCGTCTTTGAGTGCGTTTTTCTCTGGGACAGTGAGGTCGTATCGGGCTGAAATTTTTATGACGTACTGAGGACGGTGGTCGCTTGGCGGTGTCAAAGTTTTAAGACTGTAGGTGAAGGCATCGAGGAGTTACGGACGTTTATGCAGCGTTTTTTGAAACACGACGAGCGCAGACGCGCCGCACCGCCTGGCCCAGTAAGCGTAGTTTGCTTTGATATAGGACCGTTTGGCGACGTAAAAAAATACTAGTTTCCACAGTGGAATGAAAGGAGAGTAACGGAAAGTGTTTAATATGTAATTACATGTGACGAAAAAGTAGCTTTTGCGCGAGTTTGTGTAATCCGTTTTTCTTTTCGGTTTGTATTTGCGTCTTTGAGTGCGTTTTTCTCTGGGACAGTGAGGTCGTATCGGGCTGAAATTTTTATGACGTACTGAGGACGGTGGTCGCTTGGCGGTGTCAAAGTTTTAAGACTGTAGGTGAAGGCATCGAGGAGTTACGGACGTTTATGCAGCGTTTTTTGAAACACGACGAGCGCAGACGCGCCGCACCGCCTGGCCCAGTAAGCGTAGTTTGCTTTGATATAGGACCGTTTGGCGACGTAAAAAAATACTAGTTTCCACAGTGGAATGAAAGGAGAGTAACGGAAAGTGTTTAATATGTAATTACATGTGACGAAAAAGTAGCTTTTGCGTGAGTTTGTGTAACCCGTTTTTCTTTTCGGTTTGTATTTGCGTCTTTGAGTGCGTTTTTCTCTGGGACAGTGAGGTCGTATCGGGCTGAAATTTTTATGACGTACTGAGGACGGTGGTCGCTTGGAGGTGTCAAAGTTTTAAGACTGTAGGTGAAGGCATCGAGGAGTTACGGACGTTTATGCAGCGTTTTTTGAAACACGACGAGCGCAGACGCGCCGCACCGCCTGGCCCAGTAAGCGTAGTTTGCTTTGATATAGGACCGTTTGGCGACGTAAAAAAATACTAGTTTCCACAGTGGAATGAAAGGAGAGTAACGGAAAGTGTTTAATATGTAATTACATGTGACGAAAAAGTAGCTTTTGCGTGAGTTTGTGTAACCCGTTTTTCTTTTCGGTTTGTATTTGCGTCTTTGAGTGCGTTTTTCTCTGGGACAGTGAGGTCGTATCGGGCTGAAATTTTTATGACGTACTGAGGACGGTGGTCGCTTGGCGGTGTCAAAGTTTTAAGACTGTAGGTGAAGGCATCGAGGAGTTACGGACGTTTATGCAGCGTTTTTTGAAACACGACGAGCGCAGACGCGCCGCACCGCCTGGCCCAGTAAGCGTAGTTTGCTTTGATATAGGACCGTTTGGCGACGTAAAAAATACTAGTTTCCACAGTAGAATGAAAGGAGAGTAACTGAAAGTGTTTAATTTATAACTACATGTGACGAAAAAGTAGCTTTTGCGCGAGTTTGTGTAATCCGTTTTTCTTTTCGGTTTGTATTTGCGTCTTTGAGTGCGTTTTTCTCTGGGACAGTGAGGTCGTATCGGGCTGAAATTTTTATGACGTACTGAGGACGGTGGTCGCTTGGCGGTGTCAAAGTTTTAAGACTGTAGGTGAAGGCATCGAGGAGTTACGGACGTTTATGCAGCGTTTTTTGAAACACGACGAGCGCAGACGCGCCGCACCGCCTGGCCCAGTAAGCGTAGTTTGCTTTGATATAGGACCGTTTGGCGACGTAAAAAAATACTAGTTTCCACAGTGGAATGAAAGGAGAGTAACGGAAAGTGTTTAATATGTAATTACATGTGACGAAAAAGTAGCTTTTGCGTGAGTTTGTGTAACCCGTTTTTCTTTTCGGTTTGTATTTGCGTCTTTGAGTGCGTTTTTCTCTGGGACAGTGAGGTCGTATCGGGCTGAAATTTTTATGACGTACTGAGGACGGTGGTCGCTTGGCGGTGTCAAAGTTTTAAGACTGTAGGTGAAGGCATCGAGGAGTTACGGACGTTTATGCAGCGTTTTTTGAAACACGACGAGCGCAGACGCGCCGCACCGCCTGGCCCAGTAAGCGTAGTTTGCTTTGATATAGGACCGTATGGCGACGTAAAAAAATACTAGTTTCCACAGTGGAATGAAAGGAGAGTAACGGAAAGTGTTTAATATGTAATTACATGTGACGAAAAAGTAGCTTTTGCGTGAGTTTGTGTAACCCGTTTTTCTTTTCGGTTTGTATTTGCGTCTTTGAGTGCGTTTTTCTCTGGGACAGTGAGGTCGTATCGGGCTGAAATTTTTATGACGTACTGAGGACGGTGGTCGCTTGGCGGTGTCAAAGTTTTAAGACTGTAGGTGAAGGCATCGAGGAGTTACGGACGTTTATGCAGCGTTTTTTGAAACACGACGAGCGCAGACGCGCCGCACCGCCTGGCCCAGTAAGCGTAGTTTGCTTTGATATAGGACCGTTTGGCGACGTAAAAAAATACTAGTTTCCACAGTGGAATGAAAGGAGAGTAACGGAAAGTGTTTAATATGTAATTACATGTGACGAAAAAGTAGCTTTTGCGTGAGTTTGTGTAACCCGTTTTTCTTTTCGGTTTGTATTTGCGTCTTTGAGTGCGTTTTTCTCTGGGACAGTGAGGTCGTATCGGGCTGAAATTTTTATGACGTACTGAGGACGGTGGTCGCTTGGCGGTGTCAAAGTTTTAAGACTGTAGGTGAAGGCATCGAGGAGTTACGGACGTTTATGCAGCGTTTTTTGAAACACGACGAGCGCAGACGCGCCGCACCGCCTGGCCCAGTAAGCGTAGTTTGCTTTGATATAGGACCGTTTGGCGACGTAAAAAAATACTAGTTTCCACAGTGGAATGAAAGGAGAGTAACGGAAAGTGTTTAATATGTAATTACATGTGACGAAAAAGTAGCTTTTGCGCGAGTTTGTGTAATCCGTTTTTCTTTTCGGTTTGTATTTGCGTCTTTGAGTGCGTTTTTCTCTGGGACAGTGAGGTCGTATCGGGCTGAAATTTTTATGACGTACTGAGGACGGTGGTCGCTTGGCGGTGTCAAAGTTTTAAGACTGTAGGTGAAGGCATCGAGGAGTTACGGACGTTTATGCAGCGTTTTTTGAAACACGACGAGCGCAGACGCGCCGCACCGCCTGGCCCAGTAAGCGTAGTTTGCTTTGATATAGGACCGTTTGGCGACGTAAAAAAATACTAGTTTCCACAGTGGAATGAAAGGAGAGTAACGGAAAGTGTTTAATATGTAATTACATGTGACGAAAAAGTAGCTTTTGCGTGAGTTTGTGTAACCCGTTTTTCTTTTCGGTTTGTATTTGCTTCTTTGAGTGCGTTTTTCTCTGGGACAGTGAGGTCGTATCGGGCTGAAATTTTTATGACGTACTGAGGACGGTGGTCGCTTGGCGGTGTCAAAGTTTTAAGACTGTAGGTGAAGGCATCGAGGAGTTACGGACGTTTATGCAGCGTTTTTTGAAACACGACGAGCGCAGACGCGCCGCACCGCCTGGCCCAGTAAGCGTAGTTTGCTTTGATATAGGACCGTTTGGCGACGTAAAAAAATACTAGTTTCCACAGTGGAATGAAAGGAGAGTAACGGAAAGTGTTTAATATGTAATTACATGTGACGAAAAAGTAGCTTTTGCGTGAGTTTGTGTAACCCGTTTTTCTTTTCGGTTTGTATTTGCGTCTTTGAGTGCGTTTTTCTCTGGGACAGTGAGGTCGTATCGGGCTGAAATTTTTATGACGTACTGAGGACGGTGGTCGCTTGGCGGTGTCAAAGTTTTAAGACTGTAGGTGAAGGCATCGAGGAGTTACGGACGTTTATGCAGCGTTTTTTGAAACACGACGAGCGCAGACGCGCCGCACCGCCTGGCCCAGTAAGCGTAGTTTGCTTTGATATAGGACCGTTTGGCGACGTAAAAAAATACTAGTTTCCACAGTGGAATGAAAGGAGAGTAACGGAAAGTGTTTAATATGTAATTACATGTGACGAAAAAGTAGCTTTTGCGCGAGTTTGTGTAATCCGTTTTTCTTTTCGGTTTGTATTTGCGTCTTTGAGTGCGTTTTTCTCTGGGACAGTGAGGTCGTATCGGGCTGAAATTTTTATGACGTACTGAGGACGGTGGTCGCTTGGCGGTGTCAAAGTTTTAAGACTGTAGGTGAAGGCATCGAGGAGTTACGGACGTTTATGCAGCGTTTTTTGAAACACGACGAGCGCAGACGCGCCGCACCGCCTGGCCCAGTAAGCGTAGTTTGCTTTGATATAGGACCGTTTGGCGACGTAAAAAAATACTAGTTTCCACAGTGGAATGAAAGGAGAGTAACGGAAAGTGTTTAATATGTAATTACATGTGACGAAAAAGTAGCTTTTGCGCGAGTTTGTGTAATCCGTTTTTCTTTTCGGTTTGTATTTGCGTCTTTGAGTGCGTTTTTCTCTGGGACAGTGAGGTCGTATCGGGCTGAAATTTTTATGACGTACTGAGGACGGTGGTCGCTTGGCGGTGTCAAAGTTTTAAGACTGTAGGTGAAGGCATCGAGGAGTTACGGACGTTTATGCAGCGTTTTTTGAAACACGACGAGCGCAGACGCGCCGCACCGCCTGGCCCAGTAAGCGTAGTTTGCTTTGATATAGGACCGTTTGGCGACGTAAAAAAATACTAGTTTCCACAGTGGAATGAAAGGAGAGTAACGGAAAGTGTTTAATATGTAATTACATGTGACGAAAAAGTAGCTTTTGCGCGAGTTTGTGTAATCCGTTTTTCTTTTCGGTTTGTATTTGCGTCTTTGAGTGCGTTTTTCTCTGGGACAGTGAGGTCGTATCGGGCTGAAATTTTTATGACGTACTGAGGACGGTGGTCGCTTGGCGGTGTCAAAGTTTTAAGACTGTAGGTGAAGGCATCGAGGAGTTACGGACGTTTATGCAGCGTTTTTTGAAACACGACGAGCGCAGACGCGCCGCACCGCCTGGCCCAGTAAGCGTAGTTTGCTTTGATATAGGACCGTTTGGCGACGTAAAAAATACTAGTTTCCACAGTGGAATGAAAGGAGAGTAACGGAAAGTGTTTAATATGTAATTACATGTGACGAAAAAGTAGCTTTTGCGTGAGTTTGTGTAACCCGTTTTTCTTTTCGGTTTGTATTTGCGTCTTTGAGTGCGTTTTTCTCTGGGACAGTGAGGTCGTATCGGGCTGAAATTTTTATGACGTACTGAGGACGGTGGTCGCTTGGCGGTGTCAAAGTTTTAAGACTGTAGGTGAAGGCATCGAGGAGTTACGGACGTTTATGCAGCGTTTTTTGAAACACGACGAGCGCAGACGCGCCGCACCGCCTGGCCCAGTAAGCGTAGTTTGCTTTGATATAGGACCGTTTGGCGACGTAAAAAAATACTAGTTTCCACAGTGGAATGAAAGGAGAGTAACGGAAAGTGTTTAATATGTAATTACATGTGACGAAAAAGTAGCTTTTGCGCGAGTTTGTGTAATCCGTTTTTCTTTTCGGTTTGTATTTGCGTCTTTGAGTGCGTTTTTCTCTGGGACAGTGAGGTCGTATCGGGCTGAAATTTTTATGACGTACTGAGGACGGTGGTCGCTTGGCGGTGTCAAAGTTTTAAGACTGTAGGTGAAGGCATCGAGGAGTTACGGACGTTTATGCAGCGTTTTTTGAAACACGACGAGCGCAGACGCGCCGCACCGCCTGGCCCAGTAAGCGTAGTTTGCTTTGATATAGGACCGTTTGGCGACGTAAAAAATACTAGTTTCCACAGTGGAATGAAAGGAGAGTAACGGAAAGTGTTTAATATGTAATTACATGTGACGAAAAAGTAGCTTTTGCGTGAGTTTGTGTAACCCGTTTTTCTTTTCGGTTTGTATTTGCGTCTTTGAGTGCGTTTTTCTCTGGGACAGTGAGGTCGTATCGGGCTGAAATTTTTATGACGTACTGAGGACGGTGGTCGCTTGGCGGTGTCAAAGTTTTAAGACTGTAGGTGAAGGCATCGAGGAGTTACGGACGTTTATGCAGCGTTTTTTGAAACACGACGAGCGCAGACGCGCCGCACCGCCTGGCCCAGTAAGCGTAGTTTGCTTTGATATAGGACCGTTTGGCGACGTAAAAAAATACTAGTTTCCACAGTGGAATGAAAGGAGAGTAACGGAAAGTGTTTAATATGTAATTACATGTGACGAAAAAGTAGCTTTTGCGCGAGTTTGTGTAATCCGTTTTTCTTTTCGGTTTGTATTTGCGTCTTTGAGTGCGTTTTTCTCTGGGACAGTGAGGTCGTATCGGGCTGAAATTTTTATGACGTACTGAGGACGGTGGTCGCTTGGCGGTGTCAAAGTTTTAAGACTGTAGGTGAAGGCATCGAGGAGTTACGGACGTTTATGCAGCGTTTTTTGAAACACGACGAGCGCAGACGCGCCGCACCGCCTGGCCCAGTAAGCGTAGTTTGCTTTGATATAGGACCGTTTGGCGACGTAAAAAAATACTAGTTTCCACAGTGGAATGAAAGGAGAGTAACGGAAAGTGTTTAATATGTAATTACATGTGACGAAAAAGTAGCTTTTGCGCGAGTTTGTGTAATCCGTTTTTCTTTTCGGTTTGTATTTGCGTCTTTGAGTGCGTTTTTCTCTGGGACAGTGAGGTCGTATCGGGCTGCAATTTTTATGACGTACTGAGGACGGTGGTCGCTTGGCGGTGTCAAAGTTTTAAGACTGTAGGTGAAGGCATCGAGGAGTTACGGACGTTTATGCAGCGTTTTTTGAAACACGACGAGCGCAGACGCGCCGCACCGCCTGGCCCAGTAAGCGTAGTTTGCTTTGATATAGGACCGTTTGGCGACGTAAAAAAATACTAGTTTCCACAGTGGAATGAAAGGAGAGTAACGGAAAGTGTTTAATATGTAATTACATGTGACGAAAAAGTAGCTTTTGCGTGAGTTTGTGTAACCCGTTTTTCTTTTCGGTTTGTATTTGCGTCTTTGAGTGCGTTTTTCTCTGGGACAGTGAGGTCGTATCGGGCTGAAATTTTTATGACGTACTGAGGACGGTGGTCGCTTGGCGGTGTCAAAGTTTTAAGACTGTAGGTGAAGGCATCGAGGAGTTACGGACGTTTATGCAGCGTTTTTTGAAACACGACGAGCGCAGACGCGCCGCACCGCCTGGCCCAGTAAGCGTAGTTTGCTTTGATATAGGACCGTTTGGCGACGTAAAAAAATACTAGTTTCCACAGTGGAATGAAAGGAGAGTAACGGAAAGTGTTTAATATGTAATTACATGTGACGAAAAAGTAGCTTTTGCGCGAGTTTGTGTAATCCGTTTTTCTTTTCGGTTTGTATTTGCGTCTTTGAGTGCGTTTTTCTCTGGGACAGTGAGGTCGTATCGGGCTGAAATTTTTATGACGTACTGAGGACGGTGGTCGCTTGGCGGTGTCAAAGTTTTAAGAGTGTAGGTGAAGGCATCGAGGAGTTACGGACGTTTATGCAGCGTTTTTTGAAACACGACGAGCGCAGACGCGCCGCACCGCCTGGCCCAGTAAGCGTAGTTTGCTTTGATATAGGACCGTTTGGCGACGTAAAAAAATACTAGTTTCCACAGTGGAATGAAAGGAGAGTAACGGAAAGTGTTTAATATGTAATTACATGTGACGAAAAAGTAGCTTTTGCGCGAGTTTGTGTAATCCGTTTTTCTTTTCGGTTTGTATTTGCGTCTTTGAGTGCGTTTTTCTCTGGGACAGTGAGGTCGTATCGGGCTGAAATTTTTATGACGTACTGAGGACGGTGGTCGCTTGGCGGTGTCAAAGTTTTAAGACTGTAGGTGAAGGCATCGAGGCGTTACGGACGTTTATGCAGCGTTTTTTGAAACACGACGAGCGCAGACGCGCCGCACCGCCTGGCCCAGTAAGCGTAGTTTGCTTTGATATAGGACCGTTTGGCGACGTAAAAAAATACTAGTTTCCACAGTGGAATGAAAGGAGAGTAACGGAAAGTGTTTAATATGTAATTACATGTGACGAAAAAGTAGCTTTTGCGCGAGTTTGTGTAATCCGTTTTTCTTTTCGGTTTGTATTTGCGTCTTTGAGTGCGTTTTTCTCTGGGACAGTGAGGTCGTATCGGGCTGAAATTTTTATGACGTACTGAGGACGGTGGTCGCTTGGCGGTGTCAAAGTTTTAAGACTGTAGGTGAAGGCATCGAGGAGTTACGGACGTTTATGCAGCGTTTTTTGAAACACGACGAGCGCAGACGCGCCGCACCGCCTGGCCCAGTAAGCGTAGTTTGCTTTGATATAGGACCGTTTGGCGACGTAAAAAAATACTAGTTTCCACAGTGGAATGAAAGGAGAGTAACGGAAAGTGTTTAATATGTAATTACATGTGACGAAAAAGTAGCTTTTGCGCGAGTTTGTGTAATCCGTTTTTCTTTTCGGTTTGTATTTGCGTCTTTGAGTGCGTTTTTCTCTGGGACAGTGAGGTCGTATCGGGCTGCAATTTTTATGACGTACTGAGGACGGTGGTCGCTTGGCGGTGTCAAAGTTTTAAGACTGTAGGTGAAGGCATCGAGGAGTTACGGACGTTTATGCAGCGTTTTTTGAAACACGACGAGCGCAGACGCGCCGCACCGCCTGGCCCAGTAAGCGTAGTTTGCTTTGATATAGGACCGTTTGGCGACGTAAAAAAATACTAGTTTCCACAGTGGAATGAAAGGAGAGTAACGGAAAGTGTTTAATATGTAATTACATGTGACGAAAAAGTAGCTTTTGCGTGAGTTTGTGTAACCCGTTTTTCTTTTCGGTTTGTATTTGCGTCTTTGAGTGCGTTTTTCTCTGGGACAGTGAGGTCGTATCGGGCTGAAATTTTTATGACGTACTGAGGACGGTGGTCGCTTGGCGGTGTCAAAGTTTTAAGACTGTAGGTGAAGGCATCGAGGAGTTACGGACGTTTATGCAGCGTTTTTTGAAACACGACGAGCGCAGACGCGCCGCACCGCCTGGCCCAGTAAGCGTAGTTTGCTTTGATATAGGACCGTTTGGCGACGTAAAAAAATACTAGTTTCCACAGTGGAATGAAAGGAGAGTAACGGAAAGTGTTTAATATGTAATTACATGTGACGAAAAAGTAGCTTTTGCGCGAGTTTGTGTAATCCGTTTTTCTTTTCGGTTTGTATTTGCGTCTTTGAGTGCGTTTTTCTCTGGGACAGTGAGGTCGTATCGGGCTGAAATTTTTATGACGTACTGAGGACGGTGGTCGCTTGGCGGTGTCAAAGTTTTAAGACTGTAGGTGAAGGCATCGAGGCGTTACGGACGTTTATGCAGCGTTTTTTGAAACACGACGAGCGCAGACGCGCCGCACCGCCTGGCCCAGTAAGCGTAGTTTGCTTTGATATAGGACCGTTTGGCGACGTAAAAAAATACTAGTTTCCACAGTGGAATGAAAGGAGAGTAACGGAAAGTGTTTAATATGTAATTACATGTGACGAAAAAGTAGCTTTTGCGCGAGTTTGTGTAATCCGTTTTTCTTTTCGGTTTGTATTTGCGTCTTTGAGTGCGTTTTTCTCTGGGACAGTGAGGTCGTATCGGGCTGAAATTTTTATGACGTACTGAGGACGGTGGTCGCTTGGCGGTGTCAAAGTTTTAAGAGTGTAGGTGAAGGCATCGAGGAGTTACGGACGTTTATGCAGCGTTTTTTGAAACACGACGAGCGCAGACGCGCCGCACCGCCTGGCCCAGTAAGCGTAGTTTGCTTTGATATAGGACCGTTTGGCGACGTAAAAAAATACTAGTTTCCACAGTGGAATGAAAGGAGAGTAACGGAAAGTGTTTAATATGTAATTACATGTGACGAAAAAGTAGCTTTTGCGCGAGTTTGTGTAATCCGTTTTTCTTTTCGGTTTGTATTTGCGTCTTTGAGTGCGTTTTTCTCTGGGACAGTGAGGTCGTATCGGGCTGAAATTTTTATGACGTACTGAGGACGGTGGTCGCTTGGCGGTGTCAAAGTTTTAAGACTGTAGGTGAAGGCATCGAGGAGTTACGGACGTTTATGCAGCGTTTTTTGAAACACGACGAGCGCAGACGCGCCGCACCGCCTGGCCCAGTAAGCGTAGTTTGCTTTGATATAGGACCGTTTGGCGACGTAAAAAAATACTAGTTTCCACAGTGGAATGAAAGGAGAGTAACGGAAAGTGTTTAATATGTAATTACATGTGACGAAAAAGTAGCTTTTGCGTGAGTTTGTGTAACCCGTTTTTCTTTTCGGTTTGTATTTGCGTCTTTGAGTGCGTTTTTCTCTGGGACAGTGAGGTCGTATCGGGCTGAAATTTTTATGACGTACTGAGGACGGTGGTCGCTTGGCGGTGTCAAAGTTTTAAGACTGTAGGTGAAGGCATCGAGGAGTTACGGACGTTTATGCAGCGTTTTTTGAAACACGACGAGCGCAGACGCGCCGCACCGCCTGGCCCAGTAAGCGTAGTTTGCTTTGATATAGGACCGTTTGGCGACGTAAAAAAATACTAGTTTCCACAGTGGAATGAAAGGAGAGTAACGGAAAGTGTTTAATATGTAATTACATGTGACGAAAAAGTAGCTTTTGCGCGAGTTTGTGTAATCCGTTTTTCTTTTCGGTTTGTATTTGCGTCTTTGAGTGCGTTTTTCTCTGGGACAGTGAGGTCGTATCGGGCTGAAATTTTTATGACGTACTGAGGACGGTGGTCGCTTGGCGGTGTCAAAGTTTTAAGACTGTAGGTGAAGGCATCGAGGAGTTACGGACGTTTATGCAGCGTTTTTTGAAACACGACGAGCGCAGACGCGCCGCACCGCCTGGCCCAGTAAGCGTAGTTTGCTTTGATATAGGACCGTTTGGCGACGTAAAAAAATACTAGTTTCCACAGTGGAATGAAAGGAGAGTAACGGAAAGTGTTTAATATGTAATTACATGTGACGAAAAAGTAGCTTTTGCGCGAGTTTGTGTAATCCGTTTTTCTTTTCGGTTTGTATTTGCGTCTTTGAGTGCGTTTTTCTCTGGGACAGTGAGGTCGTATCGGGCTGAAATTTTTATGACGTACTGAGGACGGTGGTCGCTTGGCGGTGTCAAAGTTTTAAGAGTGTAGGTGAAGGCATCGAGGAGTTACGGACGTTTATGCAGCGTTTTTTGAAACACGACGAGCGCAGACGCGCCGCACCGCCTGGCCCAGTAAGCGTAGTTTGCTTTGATATAGGACCGTTTGGCGACGTAAAAAAATACTAGTTTCCACAGTGGAATGAAAGGAGAGTAACGGAAAGTGTTTAATATGTAATTACATGTGACGAAAAAGTAGCTTTTGCGTGAGTTTGTGTAACCCGTTTTTCTTTTCGGTTTGTATTTGCGTCTTTGAGTGCGTTTTTCTCTGGGACAGTGAGGTCGTATCGGGCTGAAATTTTTATGACGTACTGAGGACGGTGGTCGCTTGGCGGTGTCAAAGTTTTAAGACTGTAGGTGAAGGCATCGAGGAGTTACGGACGTTTATGCAGCGTTTTTTGAAACACGACGAGCGCAGACGCGCCGCACCGCCTGGCCCAGTAAGCGTAGTTTGCTTTGATATAGGACCGTTTGGCGACGTAAAAAAATACTAGTTTCCACAGTGGAATGAAAGGAGAGTAACGGAAAGTGTTTAATATGTAATTACATGTGACGAAAAAGTAGCTTTTGCGCGAGTTTGTGTAATCCGTTTTTCTTTTCGGTTTGTATTTGCGTCTTTGAGTGCGTTTTTCTCTGGGACAGTGAGGTCGTATCGGGCTGAAATTTTTATGACGTACTGAGGACGGTGGTCGCTTGGCGGTGTCAAAGTTTTAAGACTGTAGGTGAAGGCATCGAGGAGTTACGGACGTTTATGCAGCGTTTTTTGAAACACGACGAGCGCAGACGCGCCGCACCGCCTGGCCCAGTAAGCGTAGTTTGCTTTGATATAGGACCGTTTGGCGACGTAAAAAAATACTAGTTTCCACAGTGGAATGAAAGGAGAGTAACGGAAAGTGTTTAATATGTAATTACATGTGACGAAAAAGTAGCTTTTGCGCGAGTTTGTGTAATCCGTTTTTCTTTTCGGTTTGTATTTGCGTCTTTGAGTGCGTTTTTCTCTGGGACAGTGAGGTCGTATCGGGCTGAAATTTTTATGACGTACTGAGGACGGTGGTCGCTTGGCGGTGTCAAAGTTTTAAGACTGTAGGTGAAGGCATCGAGGAGTTACGGACGTTTATGCAGCGTTTTTTGAAACACGACGAGCGCAGACGCGCCGCACCGCCTGGCCCAGTAAGCGTAGTTTGCTTTGATATAGGACCGTTTGGCGACGTAAAAAAATACTAGTTTCCACAGTGGAATGAAAGGAGAGTAACGGAAAGTGTTTAATATGTAATTACATGTGACGAAAAAGTAGCTTTTGCGCGAGTTTGTGTAATCCGTTTTTCTTTTCGGTTTGTATTTGCGTCTTTGAGTGCGTTTTTCTCTGGGACAGTGAGGTCGTATCGGGCTGAAATTTTTATGACGGACTGAGGACGGTGGTCGCTTGGCGGTGTCAAAGTTTTAAGACTGTAGGTGAAGGCATCGAGGAGTTACGGACGTTTATGCAGCGTTTTTTGAAACACGACGAGCGCAGACGCGCCGCACCGCCTGGCCCAGTAAGCGTAGTTTGCTTTGATATAGGACCGTTTGGCGACGTAAAAAAATACTAGTTTCCACAGTGGAATGAAAGGAGAGTAACGGAAAGTGTTTAATATGTAATTACATGTGACGAAAAAGTAGCTTTTGCGCGAGTTTGTGTAATCCGTTTTTCTTTTCGGTTTGTATTTGCGTCTTTGAGTGCGTTTTTCTCTGGGACAGTGAGGTCGTATCGGGCTGAAATTTTTATGACGTACTGAGGACGGTGGTCGCTTGGCGGTGTCAAAGTTTTAAGACTGTAGGTGAAGGCATCGAGGAGTTACGGACGTTTATGCAGCGTTTTTTGAAACACGACGAGCGCAGACGCGCCGCACCGCCTGGCCCAGTAAGCGTAGTTTGCTTTGATATAGGACCGTTTGGCGACGTAAAAAAATACTAGTTTCCACAGTGGAATGAAAGGAGAGTAACGGAAAGTGTTTAATATGTAATTACATGTGACGAAAAAGTAGCTTTTGCGCGAGTTTGTGTAATCCGTTTTTCTTTTCGGTTTGTATTTGCGTCTTTGAGTGCGTTTTTCTCTGGGACAGTGAGGTCGTATCGGGCTGAAATTTTTATGACGGACTGAGGACGCTGGTCGCTTGGCGGTGTCAAAGTTTTAAGACTGTAGGTGAAGGCATCGAGGAGTTACGGACGTTTATGCAGCGTTTTTTGAAACACGACGAGCGCAGACGCGCCGCACCGCCTGGCCCAGTAAGCGTAGTTTGCTTTGATATAGGACCGTTTGGCGACGTAAAAAAATACTAGTTTCCACAGTGGAATGAAAGGAGAGTAACGGAAAGTGTTTAATATGTAATTACATGTGACGAAAAAGTAGCTTTTGCGCGAGTTTGTGTAATCCGTTTTTCTTTTCGGTTTGTATTTGCGTCTTTGAGTGCGTTTTTCTCTGGGACAGTGAGGTCGTATCGGGCTGAAATTTTTATGACGTACTGAGGACGGTGGTCGCTTGGCGGTGTCAAAGTTTTAAGAGTGTAGGTGAAGGCATCGAGGAGTTACGGACGTTTATGCAGCGTTTTTTGAAACACGACGAGCGCAGACGCGCCGCACCGCCTGGCCCAGTAAGCGTAGTTTGCTTTGATATAGGACCGTTTGGCGACGTAAAAAAATACTAGTTTCCACAGTGGAATGAAAGGAGAGTAACGGAAAGTGTTTAATATGTAATTACATGTGACGAAAAAGTAGCTTTTGCGCGAGTTTGTGTAATCCGTTTTTCTTTTCGGTTTGTATTTGCGTCTTTGAGTGCGTTTTTCTCTGGGACAGTGAGGTCGTATCGGGCTGAAATTTTTATGACGTACTGAGGACGGTGGTCGCTTGGCGGTGTCAAAGTTTTAAGACTGTAGGTGAAGGCATCGAGGAGTTACGGACGTTTATGCAGCGTTTTTTGAAACACGACGAGCGCAGACGCGCCGCACCGCCTGGCCCAGTAAGCGTAGTTTGCTTTGATATAGGACCGTTTGGCGACGTAAAAAAATACTACTTTCCACAGTGGAATGAAAGGAGAGTAACGGAAAGTGTTTAATATGTAATTACATGTGACGAAAAAGTAGCTTTTGCGCGAGTTTGTGTAATCCGTTTTTCTTTTCGGTTTGTATTTGCGTCTTTGAGTGCGTTTTTCTCTGGGACAGTGAGGTCGTATCGGGCTGAAATTTTTATGACGTACTGAGGACGGTGGTCGCTTGGCGGTGTCAAAGTTTTAAGAGTGTAGGTGAAGGCATCGAGGAGTTACGGACGTTTATGCAGCGTTTTTTGAAACACGACGAGCGCAGACGCGCCGCACCGCCTGGCCCAGTAAGCGTAGTTTGCTTTGATATAGGACCGTTTGGCGACGTAAAAAAATACTAGTTTCCACAGTGGAATGAAAGGAGAGTAACGGAAAGTGTTTAATATGTAATTACATGTGACGAAAAAGTAGCTTTTGCGCGAGTTTGTGTAATCCGTTTTTCTTTTCGGTTTGTATTTGCGTCTTTGAGTGCGTTTTTCTCTGGGACAGTGAGGTCGTATCGGGCTGAAATTTTTATGACGTACTGAGGACGGTGGTCGCTTGGCGGTGTCAAAGTTTTAAGACTGTAGGTGAAGGCATCGAGGAGTTACGGACGTTTATGCAGCGTTTTTTGAAACACGACGAGCGCAGACGCGCCGCACCGCCTGGCCCAGTAAGCGTAGTTTGCTTTGATATAGGACCGTTTGGCGACGTAAAAAAATACTAGTTTCCACAGTGGAATGAAAGGAGAGTAACGGAAAGTGTTTAATATGTAATTACATGTGACGAAAAAGTAGCTTTTGCGCGAGTTTGTGTAATCCGTTTTTCTTTTCGGTTTGTATTTGCGTCTTTGAGTGCGTTTTTCTCTGGGACAGTGAGGTCGTATCGGGCTGAAATTTTTATGACGTACTGAGGACGGTGGTCGCTTGGCGGTGTCAAAGTTTTAAGAGTGTAGGTGAAGGCATCGAGGAGTTACGGACGTTTATGCAGCGTTTTTTGAAACACGACGAGCGCAGACGCGCCGCACCGCCTGGCCCAGTAAGCGTAGTTTGCTTTGATATAGGACCGTTTGGCGACGTAAAAAAATACTAGTTTCCACAGTGGAATGAAAGGAGAGTAACGGAAAGTGTTTAATATGTAATTACATGTGACGAAAAAGTAGCTTTTGCGCGAGTTTGTGTAATCCGTTTTTCTTTTCGGTTTGTATTTGCGTCTTTGAGTGCGTTTTTCTCTGGGACAGTGAGGTCGTATCGGGCTGAAATTTTTATGACGTACTGAGGACGCTGGTCGCTTGGCGGTGTCAAAGTTTTAAGACTGTAGGTGAAGGCATCGAGGAGTTACGGACGTTTATGCAGCGTTTTTTGAAACACGACGAGCGCAGACGCGCCGCACCGCCTGGCCCAGTAAGCGTAGTTTGCTTTGATATAGGACCGTTTGGCGACGTAAAAAAATACTAGTTTCCACAGTGGAATGAAAGGAGAGTAACGGAAAGTGTTTAATATGTAATTACATGTGACGAAAAAGTAGCTTTTGCGCGAGTTTGTGTAATCCGTTTTTCTTTTCGGTTTGTATTTGCGTCTTTGAGTGCGTTTTTCTCTGGGACAGTGAGGTCGTATCGGGCTGAAATTTTTATGACGTACTGAGGACGGTGGTCGCTTGGCGGTGTCAAAGTTTTAAGAGTGTAGGTGAAGGCATCGAGGAGTTACGGACGTTTATGCAGCGTTTTTTGAAACACGACGAGCGCAGACGCGCCGCACCGCCTGGCCCAGTAAGCGTAGTTTGCTTTGATATAGGACCGTTTGGCGACGTAAAAAAATACTAGTTTCCACAGTGGAATGAAAGGAGAGTAACGGAAAGTGTTTAATATGTAATTACATGTGACGAAAAAGTAGCTTTTGCGCGAGTTTGTGTAATCCGTTTTTCTTTTCGGTTTGTATTTGCGTCTTTGAGTGCGTTTTTCTCTGGGACAGTGAGGTCGTATCGGGCTGAAATTTTTATGACGTACTGAGGACGGTGGTCGCTTGGCGGTGTCAAAGTTTTAAGACTGTAGGTGAAGGCATCGAGGAGTTACGGACGTTTATGCAGCGTTTTTTGAAACACGACGAGCGCAGACGCGCCGCACCGCCTGGCCCAGTAAGCGTAGTTTGCTTTGATATAGGACCGTTTGGCGACGTAAAAAAATACTAGTTTCCACAGTGGAATGAAAGGAGAGTAACGGAAAGTGTTTAATATGTAATTACATGTGACGAAAAAGTAGCTTTTGCGCGAGTTTGTGTAATCCGTTTTTCTTTTCGGTTTGTATTTGCGTCTTTGAGTGCGTTTTTCTCTGGGACAGTGAGGTCGTATCGGGCTGAAATTTTTATGACGTACTGAGGACGCTGGTCGCTTGGCGGTGTCAAAGTTTTAAGACTGTAGGTGAAGGCATCGAGGAGTTACGGACGTTTATGCAGCGTTTTTTGAAACACGACGAGCGCAGACGCGCCGCACCGCCTGGCCCAGTAAGCGTAGTTTGCTTTGATATAGGACCGTTTGGCGACGTAAAAAAATACTAGTTTCCACAGTGGAATGAAAGGAGAGTAACGGAAAGTGTTTAATATGTAATTACATGTGACGAAAAAGTAGCTTTTGCGCGAGTTTGTGTAATCCGTTTTTCTTTTCGGTTTGTATTTGCGTCTTTGAGTGCGTTTTTCTCTGGGACAGTGAGGTCGTATCGGGCTGAAATTTTTATGACGTACTGAGGACGGTGGTCGCTTGGCGGTGTCAAAGTTTTAAGAGTGTAGGTGAAGGCATCGAGGAGTTACGGACGTTTATGCAGCGTTTTTTGAAACACGACGAGCGCAGACGCGCCGCACCGCCTGGCCCAGTAAGCGTAGTTTGCTTTGATATAGGACCGTTTGGCGACGTAAAAAAATACTAGTTTCCACAGTGGAATGAAAGGAGAGTAACGGAAAGTGTTTAATATGTAATTACATGTGACGAAAAAGTAGCTTTTGCGCGAGTTTGTGTAATCCGTTTTTCTTTTCGGTTTGTATTTGCGTCTTTGAGTGCGTTTTTCTCTGGGACAGTGAGGTCGTATCGGGCTGAAATTTTTATGACGTACTGAGGACGGTGGTCGCTTGGCGGTGTCAAAGTTTTAAGAGTGTAGGTGAAGGCATCGAGGAGTTACGGACGTTTATGCAGCGTTTTTTGAAACACGACGAGCGCAGACGCGCCGCACCGCCTGGCCCAGTAAGCGTAGTTTGCTTTGATATAGGACCGTTTGGCGACGTAAAAAAATACTAGTTTCCACAGTGGAATGAAAGGAGAGTAACGGAAAGTGTTTAATATGTAATTACATGTGACGAAAAAGTAGCTTTTGCGCGAGTTTGTGTAATCCGTTTTTCTTTTCGGTTTGTATTTGCGTCTTTGAGTGCGTTTTTCTCTGGGACAGTGAGGTCGTATCGGGCTGAAATTTTTATGACGTACTGAGGACGCTGGTCGCTTGGCGGTGTCAAAGTTTTAAGACTGTAGGTGAAGGCATCGAGGAGTTACGGACGTTTATGCAGCGTTTTTTGAAACACGACGAGCGCAGACGCGCCGCACCGCCTGGCCCAGTAAGCGTAGTTTGCTTTGATATAGGACCGTTTGGCGACGTAAAAAAATACTAGTTTCCACAGTGGAATGAAAGGAGAGTAACGGAAAGTGTTTAATATGTAATTACATGTGACGAAAAAGTAGCTTTTGCGCGAGTTTGTGTAATCCGTTTTTCTTTTCGGTTTGTATTTGCGTCTTTGAGTGCGTTTTTCTCTGGGACAGTGAGGTCGTATCGGGCTGAAATTTTTATGACGTACTGAGGACGGTGGTCGCTTGGCGGTGTCAAAGTTTTAAGAGTGTAGGTGAAGGCATCGAGGAGTTACGGACGTTTATGCAGCGTTTTTTGAAACACGACGAGCGCAGACGCGCCGCACCGCCTGGCCCAGTAAGCGTAGTTTGCTTTGATATAGGACCGTTTGGCGACGTAAAAAAATACTAGTTTCCACAGTGGAATGAAAGGAGAGTAACGGAAAGTGTTTAATATGTAATTACATGTGACGAAAAAGTAGCTTTTGCGCGAGTTTGTGTAATCCGTTTTTCTTTTCGGTTTGTATTTGCGTCTTTGAGTGCGTTTTTCTCTGGGACAGTGAGGTCGTATCGGGCTGAAATTTTTATGACGTACTGAGGACGGTGGTCGCTTGGCGGTGTCAAAGTTTTAAGACTGTAGGTGAAGGCATCGAGGAGTTACGGACGTTTATGCAGCGTTTTTTGAAACACGACGAGCGCAGACGCGCCGCACCGCCTGGCCCAGTAAGCGTAGTTTGCTTTGATATAGGACCGTTTGGCGACGTAAAAAAATACTAGTTTCCACAGTGGAATGAAAGGAGAGTAACGGAAAGTGTTTAATATGTAATTACATGTGACGAAAAAGTAGCTTTTGCGCGAGTTTGTGTAATCCGTTTTTCTTTTCGGTTTGTATTTGCGTCTTTGAGTGCGTTTTTCTCTGGGACAGTGAGGTCGTATCGGGCTGAAATTTTTATGACGTACTGAGGACGCTGGTCGCTTGGCGGTGTCAAAGTTTTAAGACTGTAGGTGAAGGCATCGAGGAGTTACGGACGTTTATGCAGCGTTTTTTGAAACACGACGAGCGCAGACGCGCCGCACCGCCTGGCCCAGTAAGCGTAGTTTGCTTTGATATAGGACCGTTTGGCGACGTAAAAAAATACTAGTTTCCACAGTGGAATGAAAGGAGAGTAACGGAAAGTGTTTAATATGTAATTACATGTGACGAAAAAGTAGCTTTTGCGCGAGTTTGTGTAATCCGTTTTTCTTTTCGGTTTGTATTTGCGTCTTTGAGTGCGTTTTTCTCTGGGACAGTGAGGTCGTATCGGGCTGAAATTTTTATGACGTACTGAGGACGGTGGTCGCTTGGCGGTGTCAAAGTTTTAAGAGTGTAGGTGAAGGCATCGAGGAGTTACGGACGTTTATGCAGCGTTTTTTGAAACACGACGAGCGCAGACGCGCCGCACCGCCTGGCCCAGTAAGCGTAGTTTGCTTTGATATAGGACCGTTTGGCGACGTAAAAAAATACTAGTTTCCACAGTGGAATGAAAGGAGAGTAACGGAAAGTGTTTAATATGTAATTACATGTGACGAAAAAGTAGCTTTTGCGCGAGTTTGTGTAATCCGTTTTTCTTTTCGGTTTGTATTTGCGTCTTTGAGTGCGTTTTTCTCTGGGACAGTGAGGTCGTATCGGGCTGAAATTTTTATGACGTACTGAGGACGGTGGTCGCTTGGCGGTGTCAAAGTTTTAAGACTGTAGGTGAAGGCATCGAGGAGTTACGGACGTTTATGCAGCGTTTTTTGAAACACGACGAGCGCAGACGCGCCGCACCGCCTGGCCCAGTAAGCGTAGTTTGCTTTGATATAGGACCGTTTGGCGACGTAAAAAAATACTAGTTTCCACAGTGGAATGAAAGGAGAGTAACGGAAAGTGTTTAATATGTAATTACATGTGACGAAAAAGTAGCTTTTGCGCGAGTTTGTGTAATCCGTTTTTCTTTTCGGTTTGTATTTGCGTCTTTGAGTGCGTTTTTCTCTGGGACAGTGAGGTCGTATCGGGCTGAAATTTTTATGACGTACTGAGGACGGTGGTCGCTTGGCGGTGTCAAAGTTTTAAGAGTGTAGGTGAAGGCATCGAGGAGTTACGGACGTTTATGCAGCGTTTTTTGAAACACGACGAGCGCAGACGCGCCGCACCGCCTGGCCCAGTAAGCGTAGTTTGCTTTGATATAGGACCGTTTGGCGACGTAAAAAAATACTAGTTTCCACAGTGGAATGAAAGGAGAGTAACGGAAAGTGTTTAATATGTAATTACATGTGACGAAAAAGTAGCTTTTGCGCGAGTTTGTGTAATCCGTTTTTCTTTTCGGTTTGTATTTGCGTCTTTGAGTGCGTTTTTCTCTGGGACAGTGAGGTCGTATCGGGCTGAAATTTTTATGACGTACTGAGGACGGTGGTCGCTTGGCGGTGTCAAAGTTTTAAGACTGTAGGTGAAGGCATCGAGGAGTTACGGACGTTTATGCAGCGTTTTTTGAAACACGACGAGCGCAGACGCGCCGCACCGCCTGGCCCAGTAAGCGTAGTTTGCTTTGATATAGGACCGTTTGGCGACGTAAAAAAATACTAGTTTCCACAGTGGAATGAAAGGAGAGTAACGGAAAGTGTTTAATATGTAATTACATGTGACGAAAAAGTAGCTTTTGCGCGAGTTTGTGTAATCCGTTTTTCTTTTCGGTTTGTATTTGCGTCTTTGAGTGCGTTTTTCTCTGGGACAGTGAGGTCGTATCGGGCTGAAATTTTTATGACGGACTGAGGACGCTGGTCGCTTGGCGGTGTCAAAGTTTTAAGACTGTAGGTGAAGGCATCGAGGAGTTACGGACGTTTATGCAGCGTTTTTTGAAACACGACGAGCGCAGACGCGCCGCACCGCCTGGCCCAGTAAGCGTAGTTTGCTTTGATATAGGACCGTTTGGCGACGTAAAAAAATACTAGTTTCCACAGTGGAATGAAAGGAGAGTAACGGAAAGTGTTTAATATGTAATTACATGTGACGAAAAAGTAGCTTTTGCGCGAGTTTGTGTAATCCGTTTTTCTTTTCGGTTTGTATTTGCGTCTTTGAGTGCGTTTTTCTCTGGGACAGTGAGGTCGTATCGGGCTGAAATTTTTATGACGTACTGAGGACGGTGGTCGCTTGGCGGTGTCAAAGTTTTAAGACTGTAGGTGAAGGCATCGAGGAGTTACGGACGTTTATGCAGCGTATTTTGAAACACGACGAGCGCAGACGCGCCGCACCGCCTGGCCCAGTAAGCGTAGTTTGCTTTGATATAGGACCGTTTGGCGACGTAAAAAAATACTAGTTTCCACAGTGGAATGAAAGGAGAGTAACGGAAAGTGTTTAATATGTAATTACATGTGACGAAAAAGTAGCTTTTGCGCGAGTTTGTGTAATCCGTTTTTCTTTTCGGTTTGTATTTGCGTCTTTGAGTGCGTTTTTCTCTGGGACAGTGAGGTCGTATCGGGCTGAAATTTTTATGACGTACTGAGGACGGTGGTCGCTTGGCGGTGTCAAAGTTTTAAGACTGTAGGTGAAGGCATCGAGGAGTTACGGACGTTTATGCAGCGTTTTTTGAAACACGACGAGCGCAGACGCGCCGCACCGCCTGGCCCAGTAAGCGTAGTTTGCTTTGATATAGGACCGTTTGGCGACGTAAAAAAATACTAGTTTCCACAGTGGAATGAAAGGAGAGTAACGGAAAGTGTTTAATATGTAATTACATGTGACGAAAAAGTAGCTTTTGCGCGAGTTTGTGTAATCCGTTTTTCTTTTCGGTTTGTATTTGCGTCTTTGAGTGCGTTTTTCTCTGGGACAGTGAGGTCGTATCGGGCTGAAATTTTTATGACGTACTGAGGACGGTGGTCGCTTGGCGGTGTCAAAGTTTTAAGACTGTAGGTGAAGGCATCGAGGAGTTACGGACGTTTATGCAGCGTTTTTTGAAACACGACGAGCGCAGACGCGCCGCACCGCCTGGCCCAGTAAGCGTAGTTTGCTTTGATATAGGACCGTTTGGCGACGTAAAAAAATACTAGTTTCCACAGTGGAATGAAAGGAGAGTAACGGAAAGTGTTTAATATGTAATTACATGTGACGAAAAAGTAGCTTTTGCGCGAGTTTGTGTAATCCGTTTTTCTTTTCGGTTTGTATTTGCGTCTTTGAGTGCGTTTTTCTCTGGGACAGTGAGGTCGTATCGGGCTGAAATTTTTATGACGTACTGAGGACGGTGGTCGCTTGGCGGTGTCAAAGTTTTAAGACTGTAGGTGAAGGCATCGAGGAGTTACGGACGTTTATGCAGCGTTTTTTGAAACACGACGAGCGCAGACGCGCCGCACCGCCTGGCCCAGTAAGCGTAGTTTGCTTTGATATAGGACCGTTTGGCGACGTAAAAAAATACTACTTTCCACAGTGGAATGAAAGGAGAGTAACGGAAAGTGTTTAATATGTAATTACATGTGACGAAAAAGTAGCTTTTGCGCGAGTTTGTGTAATCCGTTTTTCTTTTCGGTTTGTATTTGCGTCTTTGAGTGCGTTTTTCTCTGGGACAGTGAGGTCGTATCGGGCTGAAATTTTTATGACGTACTGAGGACGGTGGTCGCTTGGCGGTGTCAAAGTTTTAAGACTGTAGGTGAAGGCATCGAGGAGTTACGGACGTTTATGCAGCGTTTTTTGAAACACGACGAGCGCAGACGCGCCGCACCGCCTGGCCCAGTAAGCGTAGTTTGCTTTGATATAGGACCGTTTGGCGACGTAAAAAAATACTAGTTTCCACAGTGGAATGAAAGGAGAGTAACGGAAAGTGTTTAATATGTAATTACATGTGACGAAAAAGTAGCTTTTGCGCGAGTTTGTGTAATCCGTTTTTCTTTTCGGTTTGTATTTGCGTCTTTGAGTGCGTTTTTCTCTGGGACAGTGAGGTCGTATCGGGCTGAAATTTTTATGACGTACTGAGGACGGTGGTCGCTTGGCGGTGTCAAAGTTTTAAGACTGTAGGTGAAGGCATCGAGGAGTTACGGACGTTTATGCAGCGTTTTTTGAAACACGACGAGCGCAGACGCGCCGCACCGCCTGGCCCAGTAAGCGTAGTTTGCTTTGATATAGGACCGTTTGGCGACGTAAAAAAATACTAGTTTCCACAGTGGAATGAAAGGAGAGTAACGGAAAGTGTTTAATATGTAATTACATGTGACGAAAAAGTAGCTTTTGCGCGAGTTTGTGTAATCCGTTTTTCTTTTCGGTTTGTATTTGCGTCTTTGAGTGCGTTTTTCTCTGGGACAGTGAGGTCGTATCGGGCTGAAATTTTTATGACGTACTGAGGACGGTGGTCGCTTGGCGGTGTCAAAGTTTTAAGAGTGTAGGTGAAGGCATCGAGGAGTTACGGACGTTTATGCAGCGTTTTTTGAAACACGACGAGCGCAGACGCGCCGCACCGCCTGGCCCAGTAAGCGTAGTTTGCTTTGATATAGGACCGTTTGGCGACGTAAAAAAATACTAGTTTCCACAGTGGAATGAAAGGAGAGTAACGGAAAGTGTTTAATATGTAATTACATGTGACGAAAAAGTAGCTTTTGCGCGAGTTTGTGTAATCCGTTTTTCTTTTCGGTTTGTATTTGCGTCTTTGAGTGCGTTTTTCTCTGGGACAGTGAGGTCGTATCGGGCTGAAATTTTTATGACGTACTGAGGACGGTGGTCGCTTGGCGGTGTCAAAGTTTTAAGACTGTAGGTGAAGGCATCGAGGAGTTACGGACGTTTATGCAGCGTTTTTTGAAACACGACGAGCGCAGACGCGCCGCACCGCCTGGCCCAGTAAGCGTAGTTTGCTTTGATATAGGACCGTTTGGCGACGTAAAAAAATACTAGTTTCCACAGTGGAATGAAAGGAGAGTAACGGAAAGTGTTTAATATGTAATTACATGTGACGAAAAAGTAGCTTTTGCGCGAGTTTGTGTAATCCGTTTTTCTTTTCGGTTTGTATTTGCGTCTTTGAGTGCGTTTTTCTCTGGGACAGTGAGGTCGTATCGGGCTGAAATTTTTATGACGTACTGAGGACGGTGGTCGCTTGGCGGTGTCAAAGTTTTACGACTGTAGGTGAAGGCATCGAGGAGTTACGGACGTTTATGCAGCGTTTTTTGAAACACGACGAGCGCAGACGCGCCGCACCGCCTGGCCCAGTAAGCGTAGTTTGCTTTGATATAGGACCGTTTGGCGACGTAAAAAAATACTACTTTCCACAGTGGAATGAAAGGAGAGTAACGGAAAGTGTTTAATATGTAATTACATGTGACGAAAAAGTAGCTTTTGCGCGAGTTTGTGTAATCCGTTTTTCTTTTCGGTTTGTATTTGCGTCTTTGAGTGCGTTTTTCTCTGGGACAGTGAGGTCGTATCGGGCTGAAATTTTTATGACGTACTGAGGACGGTGGTCGCTTGGCGGTGTCAAAGTTTTAAGAGTGTAGGTGAAGGCATCGAGGAGTTACGGACGTTTATGCAGCGTTTTTTGAAACACGACGAGCGCAGACGCGCCGCACCGCCTGGCCCAGTAAGCGTAGTTTGCTTTGATATAGGACCGTTTGGCGACGTAAAAAAATACTAGTTTCCACAGTGGAATGAAAGGAGAGTAACGGAAAGTGTTTAATATGTAATTACATGTGACGAAAAAGTAGCTTTTGCGCGAGTTTGTGTAATCCGTTTTTCTTTTCGGTTTGTATTTGCGTCTTTGAGTGCGTTTTTCTCTGGGACAGTGAGGTCGTATCGGGCTGAAATTTTTATGACGTACTGAGGACGGTGGTCGCTTGGCGGTGTCAAAGTTTTAAGAGTGTAGGTGAAGGCATCGAGGAGTTACGGACGTTTATGCAGCGTTTTTTGAAACACGACGAGCGCAGACGCGCCGCACCGCCTGGCCCAGTAAGCGTAGTTTGCTTTGATATAGGACCGTTTGGCGACGTAAAAAAATACTAGTTTCCACAGTGGAATGAAAGGAGAGTAACGGAAAGTGTTTAATATGTAATTACATGTGACGAAAAAGTAGCTTTTGCGCGAGTTTGTGTAATCCGTTTTTCTTTTCGGTTTGTATTTGCGTCTTTGAGTGCGTTTTTCTCTGGGACAGTGAGGTCGTATCGGGCTGAAATTTTTATGACGTACTGAGGACGGTGGTCGCTTGGCGGTGTCAAAGTTTTAAGACTGTAGGTGAAGGCATCGAGGAGTTACGGACGTTTATGCAGCGTTTTTTGAAACACGACGAGCGCAGACGCGCCGCACCGCCTGGCCCAGTAAGCGTAGTTTGCTTTGATATAGGACCGTTTGGCGACGTAAAAAAATACTAGTTTCCACAGTGGAATGAAAGGAGAGTAACGGAAAGTGTTTAATATGTAATTACATGTGACGAAAAAGTAGCTTTTGCGCGAGTTTGTGTAATCCGTTTTTCTTTTCGGTTTGTATTTGCGTCTTTGAGTGCGTTTTTCTCTGGGACAGTGAGGTCGTATCGGGCTGAAATTTTTATGACGTACTGAGGACGGTGGTCGCTTGGCGGTGTCAAAGTTTTAAGAGTGTAGGTGAAGGCATCGAGGAGTTACGGACGTTTATGCAGCGTTTTTTGAAACACGACGAGCGCAGACGCGCCGCACCGCCTGGCCCAGTAAGCGTAGTTTGCTTTGATATAGGACCGTTTGGCGACGTAAAAAAATACTAGTTTCCACAGTGGAATGAAAGGAGAGTAACGGAAAGTGTTTAATATGTAATTACATGTGACGAAAAAGTAGCTTTTGCGCGAGTTTGTGTAATCCGTTTTTCTTTTCGGTTTGTATTTGCGTCTTTGAGTGCGTTTTTCTCTGGGACAGTGAGGTCGTATCGGGCTGAAATTTTTATGACGGACTGAGGACGCTGGTCGCTTGGCGGTGTCAAAGTTTTAAGAGTGTAGGTGAAGGCATCGAGGAGTTACGGACGTTTATGCAGCGTTTTTTGAAACACGACGAGCGCAGACGCGCCGCACCGCCTGGCCCAGTAAGCGTAGTTTGCTTTGATATAGGACCGTTTGGCGACGTAAAAAAATACTAGTTTCCACAGTGGAATGAAAGGAGAGTAACGGAAAGTGTTTAATATGTAATTACATGTGACGAAAAAGTAGCTTTTGCGCGAGTTTGTGTAATCCGTTTTTCTTTTCGGTTTGTATTTGCGTCTTTGAGTGCGTTTTTCTCTGGGACAGTGAGGTCGTATCGGGCTGAAATTTTTATGACGTACTGAGGACGGTGGTCGCTTGGCGGTGTCAAAGTTTTAAGACTGTAGGTGAAGGCATCGAGGAGTTACGGACGTTTATGCAGCGTTTTTTGAAACACGACGAGCGCAGACGCGCCGCACCGCCTGGCCCAGTAAGCGTAGTTTGCTTTGATATAGGACCGTTTGGCGACGTAAAAAAATACTAGTTTCCACAGTGGAATGAAAGGAGAGTAACGGAAAGTGTTTAATATGTAATTACATGTGACGAAAAAGTAGCTTTTGCGCGAGTTTGTGTAATCCGTTTTTCTTTTCGGTTTGTATTTGCGTCTTTGAGTGCGTTTTTCTCTGGGACAGTGAGGTCGTATCGGGCTGAAATTTTTATGACGTACTGAGGACGGTGGTCGCTTGGCGGTGTCAAAGTTTTAAGAGTGTAGGTGAAGGCATCGAGGAGTTACGGACGTTTATGCAGCGTTTTTTGAAACACGACGAGCGCAGACGCGCCGCACCGCCTGGCCCAGTAAGCGTAGTTTGCTTTGATATAGGACCGTTTGGCGACGTAAAAAAATACTAGTTTCCACAGTGGAATGAAAGGAGAGTAACGGAAAGTGTTTAATATGTAATTACATGTGACGAAAAAGTAGCTTTTGCGCGAGTTTGTGTAATCCGTTTTTCTTTTCGGTTTGTATTTGCGTCTTTGAGTGCGTTTTTCTCTGGGACAGTGAGGTCGTATCGGGCTGAAATTTTTATGACGGACTGAGGACGGTGGTCGCTTGGCGGTGTCAAAGTTTTAAGACTGTAGGTGAAGGCATCGAGGAGTTACGGACGTTTATGCAGCGTTTTTTGAAACACGACGAGCGCAGACGCGCCGCACCGCCTGGCCCAGTAAGCGTAGTTTGCTTTGATATAGGACCGTTTGGCGACGTAAAAAAATACTAGTTTCCACAGTGGAATGAAAGGAGAGTAACGGAAAGTGTTTAATATGTAATTACATGTGACGAAAAAGTAGCTTTTGCGCGAGTTTGTGTAATCCGTTTTTCTTTTCGGTTTGTATTTGCGTCTTTGAGTGCGTTTTTCTCTGGGACAGTGAGGTCGTATCGGGCTGAAATTTTTATGACGTACTGAGGACGGTGGTCGCTTGGCGGTGTCAAAGTTTTAAGACTGTAGGTGAAGGCATCGAGGAGTTACGGACGTTTATGCAGCGTTTTTTGAAACACGACGAGCGCAGACGCGCCGCACCGCCTGGCCCAGTAAGCGTAGTTTGCTTTGATATAGGACCGTTTGGCGACGTAAAAAAATACTAGTTTCCACAGTGGAATGAAAGGAGAGTAACGGAAAGTGTTTAATATGTAATTACATGTGACGAAAAAGTAGCTTTTGCGCGAGTTTGTGTAATCCGTTTTTCTTTTCGGTTTGTATTTGCGTCTTTGAGTGCGTTTTTCTCTGGGACAGTGAGGTCGTATCGGGCTGAAATTTTTATGACGTACTGAGGACGGTGGTCGCTTGGCGGTGTCAAAGTTTTAAGAGTGTAGGTGAAGGCATCGAGGAGTTACGGACGTTTATGCAGCGTTTTTTGAAACACGACGAGCGCAGACGCGCCGCACCGCCTGGCCCAGTAAGCGTAGTTTGCTTTGATATAGGACCGTTTGGCGACGTAAAAAAATACTAGTTTCCACAGTGGAATGAAAGGAGAGTAACGGAAAGTGTTTAATATGTAATTACATGTGACGAAAAAGTAGCTTTTGCGCGAGTTTGTGTAATCCGTTTTTCTTTTCGGTTTGTATTTGCGTCTTTGAGTGCGTTTTTCTCTGGGACAGTGAGGTCGTATCGGGCTGAAATTTTTATGACGTACTGAGGACGGTGGTCGCTTGGCGGTGTCAAAGTTTTAAGACTGTAGGTGAAGGCATCGAGGAGTTACGGACGTTTATGCAGCGTTTTTTGAAACACGACGAGCGCAGACGCGCCGCACCGCCTGGCCCAGTAAGCGTAGTTTGCTTTGATATAGGACCGTTTGGCGACGTAAAAAAATACTAGTTTCCACAGTGGAATGAAAGGAGAGTAACGGAAAGTGTTTAATATGTAATTACATGTGACGAAAAAGTAGCTTTTGCGCGAGTTTGTGTAATCCGTTTTTCTTTTCGGTTTGTATTTGCGTCTTTGAGTGCGTTTTTCTCTGGGACAGTGAGGTCGTATCGGGCTGAAATTTTTATGACGTACTGAGGACGGTGGTCGCTTGGCGGTGTCAAAGTTTTAAGAGTGTAGGTGAAGGCATCGAGGAGTTACGGACGTTTATGCAGCGTTTTTTGAAACACGACGAGCGCAGACGCGCCGCACCGCCTGGCCCAGTAAGCGTAGTTTGCTTTGATATAGGACCGTTTGGCGACGTAAAAAAATACTAGTTTCCACAGTGGAATGAAAGGAGAGTAACGGAAAGTGTTTAATATGTAATTACATGTGACGAAAAAGTAGCTTTTGCGCGAGTTTGTGTAATCCGTTTTTCTTTTCGGTTTGTATTTGCGTCTTTGAGTGCGTTTTTCTCTGGGACAGTGAGGTCGTATCGGGCTGAAATTTTTATGACGGACTGAGGACGGTGGTCGCTTGGCGGTGTCAAAGTTTTAAGACTGTAGGTGAAGGCATCGAGGAGTTACGGACGTTTATGCAGCGTTTTTTGAAACACGACGAGCGCAGACGCGCCGCACCGCCTGGCCCAGTAAGCGTAGTTTGCTTTGATATAGGACCGTTTGGCGACGTAAAAAAATACTAGTTTCCACAGTGGAATGAAAGGAGAGTAACGGAAAGTGTTTAATATGTAATTACATGTGACGAAAAAGTAGCTTTTGCGCGAGTTTGTGTAATCCGTTTTTCTTTTCGGTTTGTATTTGCGTCTTTGAGTGCGTTTTTCTCTGGGACAGTGAGGTCGTATCGGGCTGAAATTTTTATGACGGACTGAGGACGGTGGTCGCTTGGCGGTGTCAAAGTTTTAAGACTGTAGGTGAAGGCATCGAGGAGTTACGGACGTTTATGCAGCGTTTTTTGAAACACGACGAGCGCAGACGCGCCGCACCGCCTGGCCCAGTAAGCGTAGTTTGCTTTGATATAGGACCGTTTGGCGACGTAAAAAAATACTAGTTTCCACAGTGGAATGAAAGGAGAGTAACGGAAAGTGTTTAATATGTAATTACATGTGACGAAAAAGTAGCTTTTGCGCGAGTTTGTGTAATCCGTTTTTCTTTTCGGTTTGTATTTGCGTCTTTGAGTGCGTTTTTCTCTGGGACAGTGAGGTCGTATCGGGCTGAAATTTTTATGACGGACTGAGGACGCTGGTCGCTTGGCGGTGTCAAAGTTTTAAGACTGTAGGTGAAGGCATCGAGGAGTTACGGACGTTTATGCAGCGTTTTTTGAAACACGACGAGCGCAGACGCGCCGCACCGCCTGGCCCAGTAAGCGTAGTTTGCTTTGATATAGGACCGTTTGGCGACGTAAAAAAATACTAGTTTCCACAGTGGAATGAAAGGAGAGTAACGGAAAGTGTTTAATATGTAATTACATGTGACGAAAAAGTAGCTTTTGCGCGAGTTTGTGTAATCCGTTTTTCTTTTCGGTTTGTATTTGCGTCTTTGAGTGCGTTTTTCTCTGGGACAGTGAGGTCGTATCGGGCTGAAATTTTTATGACGGACTGAGGACGCTGGTCGCTTGGCGGTGTCAAAGTTTTAAGACTGTAGGTGAAGGCATCGAGGAGTTACGGACGTTTATGCAGCGTTTTTTGAAACACGACGAGCGCAGACGCGCCGCACCGCCTGGCCCAGTAAGCGTAGTTTGCTTTGATATAGGACCGTTTGGCGACGTAAAAAAATACTAGTTTCCACAGTGGAATGAAAGGAGAGTAACGGAAAGTGTTTAATATGTAATTACATGTGACGAAAAAGTAGCTTTTGCGCGAGTTTGTGTAATCCGTTTTTCTTTTCGGTTTGTATTTGCGTCTTTGAGTGCGTTTTTCTCTGGGACAGTGAGGTCGTATCGGGCTGAAATTTTTATGACGTACTGAGGACGGTGGTCGCTTGGCGGTGTCAAAGTTTTAAGAGTGTAGGTGAAGGCATCGAGGAGTTACGGACGTTTATGCAGCGTTTTTTGAAACACGACGAGCGCAGACGCGCCGCACCGCCTGGCCCAGTAAGCGTAGTTTGCTTTGATATAGGACCGTTTGGCGACGTAAAAAAATACTAGTTTCCACAGTGGAATGAAAGGAGAGTAACGGAAAGTGTTTAATATGTAATTACATGTGACGAAAAAGTAGCTTTTGCGCGAGTTTGTGTAATCCGTTTTTCTTTTCGGTTTGTATTTGCGTCTTTGAGTGCGTTTTTCTCTGGGACAGTGAGGTCGTATCGGGCTGAAATTTTTATGACGTACTGAGGACGGTGGTCGCTTGGCGGTGTCAAAGTTTTAAGACTGTAGGTGAAGGCATCGAGGAGTTACGGACGTTTATGCAGCGTTTTTTGAAACACGACGAGCGCAGACGCGCCGCACCGCCTGGCCCAGTAAGCGTAGTTTGCTTTGATATAGGACCGTTTGGCGACGTAAAAAAATACTAGTTTCCACAGTGGAATGAAAGGAGAGTAACGGAAAGTGTTTAATATGTAATTACATGTGACGAAAAAGTAGCTTTTGCGCGAGTTTGTGTAATCCGTTTTTCTTTTCGGTTTGTATTTGCGTCTTTGAGTGCGTTTTTCTCTGGGACAGTGAGGTCGTATCGGGCTGAAATTTTTATGACGTACTGAGGACGGTGGTCGCTTGGCGGTGTCAAAGTTTTAAGACTGTAGGTGAAGGCATCGAGGAGTTACGGACGTTTATGCAGCGTTTTTTGAAACACGACGAGCGCAGACGCGCCGCACCGCCTGGCCCAGTAAGCGTAGTTTGCTTTGATATAGGACCGTTTGGCGACGTAAAAAAATACTAGTTTCCACAGTGGAATGAAAGGAGAGTAACGGAAAGTGTTTAATATGTAATTACATGTGACGAAAAAGTAGCTTTTGCGCGAGTTTGTGTAATCCGTTTTTCTTTTCGGTTTGTATTTGCGTCTTTGAGTGCGTTTTTCTCTGGGACAGTGAGGTCGTATCGGGCTGAAATTTTTATGACGTACTGAGGACGGTGGTCGCTTGGCGGTGTCAAAGTTTTAAGACTGTAGGTGAAGGCATCGAGGAGTTACGGACGTTTATGCAGCGTTTTTTGAAACACGACGAGCGCAGACGCGCCGCACCGCCTGGCCCAGTAAGCGTAGTTTGCTTTGATATAGGACCGTTTGGCGACGTAAAAAAATACTAGTTTCCACAGTGGAATGAAAGGAGAGTAACGGAAAGTGTTTAATATGTAATTACATGTGACGAAAAAGTAGCTTTTGCGCGAGTTTGTGTAATCCGTTTTTCTTTTCGGTTTGTATTTGCGTCTTTGAGTGCGTTTTTCTCTGGGACAGTGAGGTCGTATCGGGCTGAAATTTTTATGACGGACTGAGGACGCTGGTCGCTTGGCGGTGTCAAAGTTTTAAGACTGTAGGTGAAGGCATCGAGGAGTTACGGACGTTTATGCAGCGTTTTTTGAAACACGACGAGCGCAGACGCGCCGCACCTCGGCGCCCAGTAAGCGTACTTTGCTTTGATATAGGACCGTTTGGCGACGTAAAAAAATACTAGTTTCCACAGTGGAATGAAAGGAGAGTAACGGAAAGTGTTTAATATGTAATTACATGTGACGAAAAAGTAGCTTTTGCGCGAGTTTGTGTAATCCGTTTTTCTTTTCGGTTTGTATTTGCGTCTTTGAGTGCGTTTTTCTCTGGGACAGTGAGGTCGTATCGGGCTGAAATTTTTATGACGTACTGAGGACGGTGGTCGCTTGGCGGTGTCAAAGTTTTAAGACTGTAGGTGAAGGCATCGAGGAGTTACGGACGTTTATGCAGCGTTTTTTGAAACACGACGAGCGCAGACGCGCCGCACCGCCTGGCCCAGTAAGCGTAGTTTGCTTTGATATAGGACCGTTTGGCGACGTAAAAAAATACTAGTTTCCACAGTGGAATGAAAGGAGAGTAACGGAAAGTGTTTAATATGTAATTACATGTGACGAAAAAGTAGCTTTTGCGCGAGTTTGTGTAATCCGTTTTTCTTTTCGGTTTGTATTTGCGTCTTTGAGTGCGTTTTTCTCTGGGACAGTGAGGTCGTATCGGGCTGAAATTTTTATGACGTACTGAGGACGGTGGTCGCTTGGCGGTGTCAAAGTTTTAAGACTGTAGGTGAAGGCATCGAGGAGTTACGGACGTTTATGCAGCGTTTTTTGAAACACGACGAGCGCAGACGCGCCGCACCGCCTGGCCCAGTAAGCGTAGTTTGCTTTGATATAGGACCGTTTGGCGACGTAAAAAAATACTAGTTTCCACAGTGGAATGAAAGGAGAGTAACGGAAAGTGTTTAATATGTAATTACATGTGACGAAAAAGTAGCTTTTGCGCGAGTTTGTGTAATCCGTTTTTCTTTTCGGTTTGTATTTGCGTCTTTGAGTGCGTTTTTCTCTGGGACAGTGAGGTCGTATCGGGCTGAAATTTTTATGACGTACTGAGGACGGTGGTCGCTTGGCGGTGTCAAAGTTTTAAGACTGTAGGTGAAGGCATCGAGGAGTTACGGACGTTTATGCAGCGTTTTTTGAAACACGACGAGCGCAGACGCGCCGCACCGCCTGGCCCAGTAAGCGTAGTTTGCTTTGATATAGGACCGTTTGGCGACGTAAAAAAATACTAGTTTCCACAGTGGAATGAAAGGAGAGTAACGGAAAGTGTTTAATATGTAATTACATGTGACGAAAAAGTAGCTTTTGCGCGAGTTTGTGTAATCCGTTTTTCTTTTCGGTTTGTATTTGCGTCTTTGAGTGCGTTTTTCTCTGGGACAGTGAGGTCGTATCGGGCTGAAATTTTTATGACGGACTGAGGACGCTGGTCGCTTGGCGGTGTCAAAGTTTTAAGACTGTAGGTGAAGGCATCGAGGAGTTACGGACGTTTATGCAGCGTTTTTTGAAACACGACGAGCGCAGACGCGCCGCACCGCCTGGCCCAGTAAGCGTAGTTTGCTTTGATATAGGACCGTTTGGCGACGTAAAAAAATACTAGTTTCCACAGTGGAATGAAAGGAGAGTAACGGAAAGTGTTTAATATGTAATTACATGTGACGAAAAAGTAGCTTTTGCGCGAGTTTGTGTAATCCGTTTTTCTTTTCGGTTTGTATTTGCGTCTTTGAGTGCGTTTTTCTCTGGGACAGTGAGGTCGTATCGGGCTGAAATTTTTATGACGTACTGAGGACGGTGGTCGCTTGGCGGTGTCAAAGTTTTAAGACTGTAGGTGAAGGCATCGAGGAGTTACGGACGTTTATGCAGCGTTTTTTGAAACACGACGAGCGCAGACGCGCCGCACCGCCTGGCCCAGTAAGCGTAGTTTGCTTTGATATAGGACCGTTTGGCGACGTAAAAAAATACTAGTTTCCACAGTGGAATGAAAGGAGAGTAACGGAAAGTGTTTAATATGTAATTACATGTGACGAAAAAGTAGCTTTTGCGCGAGTTTGTGTAATCCGTTTTTCTTTTCGGTTTGTATTTGCGTCTTTGAGTGCGTTTTTCTCTGGGACAGTGAGGTCGTATCGGGCTGAAATTTTTATGACGTACTGAGGACGGTGGTCGCTTGGCGGTGTCAAAGTTTTAAGACTGTAGGTGAAGGCATCGAGGAGTTACGGACGTTTATGCAGCGTTTTTTGAAACACGACGAGCGCAGACGCGCCGCACCGCCTGGCCCAGTAAGCGTAGTTTGCTTTGATATAGGACCGTTTGGCGACGTAAAAAAATACTAGTTTCCACAGTGGAATGAAAGGAGAGTAACGGAAAGTGTTTAATATGTAATTACATGTGACGAAAAAGTAGCTTTTGCGCGAGTTTGTGTAATCCGTTTTTCTTTTCGGTTTGTATTTGCGTCTTTGAGTGCGTTTTTCTCTGGGACAGTGAGGTCGTATCGGGCTGAAATTTTTATGACGTACTGAGGACGGTGGTCGCTTGGCGGTGTCAAAGTTTTAAGACTGTAGGTGAAGGCATCGAGGAGTTACGGACGTTTATGCAGCGTTTTTTGAAACACGACGAGCGCAGACGCGCCGCACCGCCTGGCCCAGTAAGCGTAGTTTGCTTTGATATAGGACCGTTTGGCGACGTAAAAAAATACTAGTTTCCACAGTGGAATGAAAGGAGAGTAACGGAAAGTGTTTAATATGTAATTACATGTGACGAAAAAGTAGCTTTTGCGCGAGTTTGTGTAATCCGTTTTTCTTTTCGGTTTGTATTTGCGTCTTTGAGTGCGTTTTTCTCTGGGACAGTGAGGTCGTATCGGGCTGAAATTTTTATGACGTACTGAGGACGGTGGTCGCTTGGCGGTGTCAAAGTTTTAAGACTGTAGGTGAAGGCATCGAGGAGTTACGGACGTTTATGCAGCGTTTTTTGAAACACGACGAGCGCAGACGCGCCGCACCGCCTGGCCCAGTAAGCGTAGTTTGCTTTGATATAGGACCGTTTGGCGACGTAAAAAAATACTAGTTTCCACAGTGGAATGAAAGGAGAGTAACGGAAAGTGTTTAATATGTAATTACATGTGACGAAAAAGTAGCTTTTGCGCGAGTTTGTGTAATCCGTTTTTCTTTTCGGTTTGTATTTGCGTCTTTGAGTGCGTTTTTCTCTGGGACAGTGAGGTCGTATCGGGCTGAAATTTTTATGACGTACTGAGGACGGTGGTCGCTTGGCGGTGTCAAAGTTTTAAGACTGTAGGTGAAGGCATCGAGGAGTTACGGACGTTTATGCAGCGTTTTTTGAAACACGACGAGCGCAGACGCGCCGCACCTCCTGGCCCAGTAAGCGTAGTTTGCTTTGATATAGGACCGTTTGGCGACGTAAAAAAATACTAGTTTCCACAGTGGAATGAAAGGAGAGTAACGGAAAGTGTTTAATATGTAATTACATGTGACGAAAAAGTAGCTTTTGCGCGAGTTTGTGTAATCCGTTTTTCTTTTCGGTTTGTATTTGCGTCTTTGAGTGCGTTTTTCTCTGGGACAGTGAGGTCGTATCGGGCTGAAATTTTTATGACGTACTGAGGACGGTGGTCGCTTGGCGGTGTCAAAGTTTTAAGACTGTAGGTGAAGGCATCGAGGAGTTACGGACGTTTATGCAGCGTTTTTTGAAACACGACGAGCGCAGACGCGCCGCACCGCCTGGCCCAGTAAGCGTAGTTTGCTTTGATATAGGACCGTTTGGCGACGTAAAAAAATACTAGTTTCCACAGTGGAATGAAAGGAGAGTAACGGAAAGTGTTTAATATGTAATTACATGTGACGAAAAAGTAGCTTTTGCGCGAGTTTGTGTAATCCGTTTTTCTTTTCGGTTTGTATTTGCGTCTTTGAGTGCGTTTTTCTCTGGGACAGTGAGGTCGTATCGGGCTGAAATTTTTATGACGTACTGAGGACGGTGGTCGCTTGGCGGTGTCAAAGTTTTAAGACTGTAGGTGAAGGCATCGAGGAGTTACGGACGTTTATGCAGCGTTTTTTGAAACACGACGAGCGCAGACGCGCCGCACCGCCTGGCCCAGTAAGCGTAGTTTGCTTTGATATAGGACCGTTTGGCGACGTAAAAAAATACTAGTTTCCACAGTGGAATGAAAGGAGAGTAACGGAAAGTGTTTAATATGTAATTACATGTGACGAAAAAGTAGCTTTTGCGCGAGTTTGTGTAATCCGTTTTTCTTTTCGGTTTGTATTTGCGTCTTTGAGTGCGTTTTTCTCTGGGACAGTGAGGTCGTATCGGGCTGAAATTTTTATGACGTACTGAGGACGGTGGTCGCTTGGCGGTGTCAAAGTTTTAAGACTGTAGGTGAAGGCATCGAGGAGTTACGGACGTTTATGCAGCGTTTTTTGAAACACGACGAGCGCAGACGCGCCGCACCGCCTGGCCCAGTAAGCGTAGTTTGCTTTGATATAGGACCGTTTGGCGACGTAAAAAAATACTAGTTTCCACAGTGGAATGAAAGGAGAGTAACGGAAAGTGTTTAATATGTAATTACATGTGACGAAAAAGTAGCTTTTGCGCGAGTTTGTGTAATCCGTTTTTCTTTTCGGTTTGTATTTGCGTCTTTGAGTGCGTTTTTCTCTGGGACAGTGAGGTCGTATCGGGCTGAAATTTTTATGACGTACTGAGGACGGTGGTCGCTTGGCGGTGTCAAAGTTTTAAGACTGTAGGTGAAGGCATCGAGGAGTTACGGACGTTTATGCAGCGTTTTTTGAAACACGACGAGCGCAGACGCGCCGCACCGCCTGGCCCAGTAAGCGTAGTTTGCTTTGATATAGGACCGTTTGGCGACGTAAAAAAATACTAGTTTCCACAGTGGAATGAAAGGAGAGTAACGGAAAGTGTTTAATATGTAATTACATGTGACGAAAAAGTAGCTTTTGCGCGAGTTTGTGTAATCCGTTTTTCTTTTCGGTTTGTATTTGCGTCTTTGAGTGCGTTTTTCTCTGGGACAGTGAGGTCGTATCGGGCTGAAATTTTTATGACGTACTGAGGACGGTGGTCGCTTGGCGGTGTCAAAGTTTTAAGACTGTAGGTGAAGGCATCGAGGAGTTACGGACGTTTATGCAGCGTTTTTTGAAACACGACGAGCGCAGACGCGCCGCACCGCCTGGCCCAGTAAGCGTAGTTTGCTTTGATATAGGACCGTTTGGCGACGTAAAAAAATACTAGTTTCCACAGTGGAATGAAAGGAGAGTAACGGAAAGTGTTTAATATGTAATTACATGTGACGAAAAAGTAGCTTTTGCGCGAGTTTGTGTAATCCGTTTTTCTTTTCGGTTTGTATTTGCGTCTTTGAGTGCGTTTTTCTCTGGGACAGTGAGGTCGTATCGGGCTGAAATTTTTATGACGTACTGAGGACGGTGGTCGCTTGGCGGTGTCAAAGTTTTAAGACTGTAGGTGAAGGCATCGAGGAGTTACGGACGTTTATGCAGCGTTTTTTGAAACACGACGAGCGCAGACGCGCCGCACCGCCTGGCCCAGTAAGCGTAGTTTGCTTTGATATAGGACCGTTTGGCGACGTAAAAAAATACTAGTTTCCACAGTGGAATGAAAGGAGAGTAACGGAAAGTGTTTAATATGTAATTACATGTGACGAAAAAGTAGCTTTTGCGCGAGTTTGTGTAATCCGTTTTTCTTTTCGGTTTGTATTTGCGTCTTTGAGTGCGTTTTTCTCTGGGACAGTGAGGTCGTATCGGGCTGAAATTTTTATGACGTACTGAGGACGGTGGTCGCTTGGCGGTGTCAAAGTTTTAAGACTGTAGGTGAAGGCATCGAGGAGTTACGGACGTTTATGCAGCGTTTTTTGAAACACGACGAGCGCAGACGCGCCGCACCGCCTGGCCCAGTAAGCGTAGTTTGCTTTGATATAGGACCGTTTGGCGACGTAAAAAAATACTAGTTTCCACAGTGGAATGAAAGGAGAGTAACGGAAAGTGTTTAATATGTAATTACATGTGACGAAAAAGTAGCTTTTGCGCGAGTTTGTGTAATCCGTTTTTCTTTTCGGTTTGTATTTGCGTCTTTGAGTGCGTTTTTCTCTGGGACAGTGAGGTCGTATCGGGCTGAAATTTTTATGACGTACTGAGGACGGTGGTCGCTTGGCGGTGTCAAAGTTTTAAGACTGTAGGTGAAGGCATCGAGGAGTTACGGACGTTTATGCAGCGTTTTTTGAAACACGACGAGCGCAGACGCGCCGCACCGCCTGGCCCAGTAAGCGTAGTTTGCTTTGATATAGGACCGTTTGGCGACGTAAAAAAATACTAGTTTCCACAGTGGAATGAAAGGAGAGTAACGGAAAGTGTTTAATATGTAATTACATGTGACGAAAAAGTAGCTTTTGCGCGAGTTTGTGTAATCCGTTTTTCTTTTCGGTTTGTATTTGCGTCTTTGAGTGCGTTTTTCTCTGGGACAGTGAGGTCGTATCGGGCTGAAATTTTTATGACGTACTGAGGACGGTGGTCGCTTGGCGGTGTCAAAGTTTTAAGACTGTAGGTGAAGGCATCGAGGAGTTACGGACGTTTATGCAGCGTTTTTTGAAACACGACGAGCGCAGACGCGCCGCACCGCCTGGCCCAGTAAGCGTAGTTTGCTTTGATATAGGACCGTTTGGCGACGTAAAAAAATACTAGTTTCCACAGTGGAATGAAAGGAGAGTAACGGAAAGTGTTTAATATGTAATTACATGTGACGAAAAAGTAGCTTTTGCGCGAGTTTGTGTAATCCGTTTTTCTTTTCGGTTTGTATTTGCGTCTTTGAGTGCGTTTTTCTCTGGGACAGTGAGGTCGTATCGGGCTGAAATTTTTATGACGGACTGAGGACGGTGGTCGCTTGGCGGTGTCAAAGTTTTAAGACTGTAGGTGAAGGCATCGAGGAGTTACGGACGTTTATGCAGCGTTTTTTGAAACACGACGAGCGCAGACGCGCCGCACCGCCTGGCCCAGTAAGCGTAGTTTGCTTTGATATAGGACCGTTTGGCGACGTAAAAAAATACTAGTTTCCACAGTGGAATGAAAGGAGAGTAACGGAAAGTGTTTAATATGTAATTACATGTGACGAAAAAGTAGCTTTTGCGCGAGTTTGTGTAATCCGTTTTTCTTTTCGGTTTGTATTTGCGTCTTTGAGTGCGTTTTTCTCTGGGACAGTGAGGTCGTATCGGGCTGAAATTTTTATGACGGACTGAGGACGGTGGTCGCTTGGCGGTGTCAAAGTTTTAAGACTGTAGGTGAAGGCATCGAGGAGTTACGGACGTTTATGCAGCGTTTTTTGAAACACGACGAGCGCAGACGCGCCGCACCGCCTGGCCCAGTAAGCGTAGTTTGCTTTGATATAGGACCGTTTGGCGACGTAAAAAAATACTAGTTTCCACAGTGGAATGAAAGGAGAGTAACGGAAAGTGTTTAATATGTAATTACATGTGACGAAAAAGTAGCTTTTGCGCGAGTTTGTGTAATCCGTTTTTCTTTTCGGTTTGTATTTGCGTCTTTGAGTGCGTTTTTCTCTGGGACAGTGAGGTCGTATCGGGCTGAAATTTTTATGACGTACTGAGGACGGTGGTCGCTTGGCGGTGTCAAAGTTTTAAGACTGTAGGTGAAGGCATCGAGGAGTTACGGACGTTTATGCAGCGTTTTTTGAAACACGACGAGCGCAGACGCGCCGCACCGCCTGGCCCAGTAAGCGTAGTTTGCTTTGATATAGGACCGTTTGGCGACGTAAAAAAATACTAGTTTCCACAGTGGAATGAAAGGAGAGTAACGGAAAGTGTTTAATATGTAATTACATGTGACGAAAAAGTAGCTTTTGCGCGAGTTTGTGTAATCCGTTTTTCTTTTCGGTTTGTATTTGCGTCTTTGAGTGCGTTTTTCTCTGGGACAGTGAGGTCGTATCGGGCTGAAATTTTTATGACGTACTGAGGACGGTGGTCGCTTGGCGGTGTCAAAGTTTTAAGACTGTAGGTGAAGGCATCGAGGAGTTACGGACGTTTATGCAGCGTTTTTTGAAACACGACGAGCGCAGACGCGCCGCACCGCCTGGCCCAGTAAGCGTAGTTTGCTTTGATATAGGACCGTTTGGCGACGTAAAAAAATACTAGTTTCCACAGTGGAATGAAAGGAGAGTAACGGAAAGTGTTTAATATGTAATTACATGTGACGAAAAAGTAGCTTTTGCGCGAGTTTGTGTAATCCGTTTTTCTTTTCGGTTTGTATTTGCGTCTTTGAGTGCGTTTTTCTCTGGGACAGTGAGGTCGTATCGGGCTGAAATTTTTATGACGTACTGAGGACGGTGGTCGCTTGGCGGTGTCAAAGTTTTAAGACTGTAGGTGAAGGCATCGAGGAGTTACGGACGTTTATGCAGCGTTTTTTGAAACACGACGAGCGCAGACGCGCCGCACCGCCTGGCCCAGTAAGCGTAGTTTGCTTTGATATAGGACCGTTTGGCGACGTAAAAAAATACTAGTTTCCACAGTGGAATGAAAGGAGAGTAACGGAAAGTGTTTAATATGTAATTACATGTGACGAAAAAGTAGCTTTTGCGCGAGTTTGTGTAATCCGTTTTTCTTTTCGGTTTGTATTTGCGTCTTTGAGTGCGTTTTTCTCTGGGACAGTGAGGTCGTATCGGGCTGAAATTTTTATGACGGACTGAGGACGGTGGTCGCTTGGCGGTGTCAAAGTTTTAAGACTGTAGGTGAAGGCATCGAGGAGTTACGGACGTTTATGCAGCGTTTTTTGAAACACGACGAGCGCAGACGCGCCGCACCGCCTGGCCCAGTAAGCGTAGTTTGCTTTGATATAGGACCGTTTGGCGACGTAAAAAAATACTAGTTTCCACAGTGGAATGAAAGGAGAGTAACGGAAAGTGTTTAATATGTAATTACATGTGACGAAAAAGTAGCTTTTGCGCGAGTTTGTGTAATCCGTTTTTCTTTTCGGTTTGTATTTGCGTCTTTGAGTGCGTTTTTCTCTGGGACAGTGAGGTCGTATCGGGCTGAAATTTTTATGACGGACTGAGGACGCTGGTCGCTTGGCGGTGTCAAAGTTTTAAGACTGTAGGTGAAGGCATCGAGGAGTTACGGACGTTTATGCAGCGTTTTTTGAAACACGACGAGCGCAGACGCGCCGCACCGCCTGGCCCAGTAAGCGTAGTTTGCTTTGATATAGGACCGTTTGGCGACGTAAAAAAATACTAGTTTCCACAGTGGAATGAAAGGAGAGTAACGGAAAGTGTTTAATATGTAATTACATGTGACGAAAAAGTAGCTTTTGCGCGAGTTTGTGTAATCCGTTTTTCTTTTCGGTTTGTATTTGCGTCTTTGAGTGCGTTTTTCTCTGGGACAGTGAGGTCGTATCGGGCTGAAATTTTTATGACGTACTGAGGACGGTGGTCGCTTGGCGGTGTCAAAGTTTTAAGACTGTAGGTGAAGGCATCGAGGAGTTACGGACGTTTATGCAGCGTTTTTTGAAACACGACGAGCGCAGACGCGCCGCACCGCCTGGCCCAGTAAGCGTAGTTTGCTTTGATATAGGACCGTTTGGCGACGTAAAAAAATACTAGTTTCCACAGTGGAATGAAAGGAGAGTAACGGAAAGTGTTTAATATGTAATTACATGTGACGAAAAAGTAGCTTTTGCGCGAGTTTGTGTAATCCGTTTTTCTTTTCGGTTTGTATTTGCGTCTTTGAGTGCGTTTTTCTCTGGGACAGTGAGGTCGTATCGGGCTGAAATTTTTATGACGGACTGAGGACGGTGGTCGCTTGGCGGTGTCAAAGTTTTAAGACTGTAGGTGAAGGCATCGAGGAGTTACGGACGTTTATGCAGCGTTTTTTGAAACACGACGAGCGCAGACGCGCCGCACCGCCTGGCCCAGTAAGCGTAGTTTGCTTTGATATAGGACCGTTTGGCGACGTAAAAAAATACTAGTTTCCACAGTGGAATGAAAGGAGAGTAACGGAAAGTGTTTAATATGTAATTACATGTGACGAAAAAGTAGCTTTTGCGCGAGTTTGTGTAATCCGTTTTTCTTTTCGGTTTGTATTTGCGTCTTTGAGTGCGTTTTTCTCTGGGACAGTGAGGTCGTATCGGGCTGAAATTTTTATGACGGACTGAGGACGCTGGTCGCTTGGCGGTGTCAAAGTTTTAAGACTGTAGGTGAAGGCATCGAGGAGTTACGGACGTTTATGCAGCGTTTTTTGAAACACGACGAGCGCAGACGCGCCGCACCGCCTGGCCCAGTAAGCGTAGTTTGCTTTGATATAGGACCGTTTGGCGACGTAAAAAAATACTAGTTTCCACAGTGGAATGAAAGGAGAGTAACGGAAAGTGTTTAATATGTAATTACATGTGACGAAAAAGTAGCTTTTGCGCGAGTTTGTGTAATCCGTTTTTCTTTTCGGTTTGTATTTGCGTCTTTGAGTGCGTTTTTCTCTGGGACAGTGAGGTCGTATCGGGTTGAAATTTTTATGACGTACTGAGGACGGTGGTCGCTTGGCGGTGTCAAAGTTTTAAGACTGTAGGTGAAGGCATCGAGGAGTTACGGACGTTTATGCAGCGTTTTTTGAAACACGACGAGCGCAGACGCGCCGCACCGCCTGGCCCAGTAAGCGTAGTTTGCTTTGATATAGGACCGTTTGGCGACGTAAAAAAATACTAGTTTCCACAGTGGAATGAAAGGAGAGTAACGGAAAGTGTTTAATATGTAATTACATGTGACGAAAAAGTAGCTTTTGCGCGAGTTTGTGTAATCCGTTTTTCTTTTCGGTTTGTATTTGCGTCTTTGAGTGCGTTTTTCTCTGGGACAGTGAGGTCGTATCGGGCTGAAATTTTTATGACGTACTGAGGACGGTGGTCGCTTGGCGGTGTCAAAGTTTTAAGACTGTAGGTGAAGGCATCGAGGAGTTACGGACGTTTATGCAGCGTTTTTTGAAACACGACGAGCGCAGACGCGCCGCACCGCCTGGCCCAGTAAGCGTAGTTTGCTTTGATATAGGACCGTTTGGCGACGTAAAAAAATACTAGTTTCCACAGTGGAATGAAAGGAGAGTAACGGAAAGTGTTTAATATGTAATTACATGTGACGAAAAAGTAGCTTTTGCGCGAGTTTGTGTAATCCGTTTTTCTTTTCGGTTTGTATTTGCGTCTTTGAGTGCGTTTTTCTCTGGGACAGTGAGGTCGTATCGGCTGAAATTTTAATGACGTACTGAGGACGGTGGTCGCTTGGCGGTGTCAAAGTTTTAAGACTGTAGGTGAAGGCATCGAGGAGTTACGGACGTTTATGCAGCGTTTTTGAAACACGACGAGCGCAGACGCGCCGCACCGCCTGGCCCAGTAAGCGTAGTTTGCTTTGATATAGGACCGTTTGGCGACGTAAAAAAATACTAGTTTCCACAGTGGAATGAAAGGAGAGTAACGGAAAGTGTTTAATATGTAATTACATGTGACGAAAAAGTAGCTTTTGCGCGAGTTTGTGTAATCCGTTTTTCTTTTCGGTTTGTATTTGCGTCTTTGAGTGCGTTTTTCTCTGGGACAGTGAGGTCGTATCGGGCTGAAATTTTTATGACGTACTGAGGACGGTGGTCGCTTGGCGGTGTCAAAGTTTTAAGACTGTAGGTGAAGGCATCGAGGAGTTACGGACGTTTATGCAGCGTTTTTTGAAACACGACGAGCGCAGACGCGCCGCACCGCCTGGCCCAGTAAGCGTAGTTTGCTTTGATATAGGACCGTTTGGCGACGTAAAAAAATACTAGTTTCCACAGTGGAATGAAAGGAGAGTAACGGAAAGTGTTTAATATGTAATTACATGTGACGAAAAAGTAGCTTTTGCGCGAGTTTGTGTAATCCGTTTTTCTTTTCGGTTTGTATTTGCGTCTTTGAGTGCGTTTTTCTCTGGGACAGTGAGGTCGTATCGGGCTGAAATTTTTATGACGTACTGAGGACGGTGGTCGCTTGGCGGTGTCAAAGTTTTAAGAGTGTAGGTGAAGGCATCGAGGAGTTACGGACGTTTATGCAGCGTTTTTTGAAACACGACGAGCGCAGACGCGCCGCACCGCCTGGCCCAGTAAGCGTAGTTTGCTTTGATATAGGACCGTTTGGCGACGTAAAAAAATACTAGTTTCCACAGTGGAATGAAAGGAGAGTAACGGAAAGTGTTTAATATGTAATTACATGTGACGAAAAAGTAGCTTTTGCGCGAGTTTGTGTAATCCGTTTTTCTTTTCGGTTTGTATTTGCGTCTTTGAGTGCGTTTTTCTCTGGGACAGTGAGGTCGTATCGGGCTGAAATTTTTATGACGTACTGAGGACGGTGGTCGCTTGGCGGTGTCAAAGTTTTAAGACTGTAGGTGAAGGCATCGAGGAGTTACGGACGTTTATGCAGCGTTTTTTGAAACACGACGAGCGCAGACGCGCCGCACCGCCTGGCCCAGTAAGCGTAGTTTGCTTTGATATAGGACCGTTTGGCGACGTAAAAAAATACTAGTTTCCACAGTGGAATGAAAGGAGAGTAACGGAAAGTGTTTAATATGTAATTACATGTAACGAAAAAGTAGCTTTTGCGCGAGTTTGTGTAATCCGTTTTTCTTTTCGGTTTGTATTTGCGTCTTTGAGTGCGTTTTTCTCTGGGACAGTGAGGTCGTATCGGGCTGAAATTTTTATGACGTACTGAGGACGGTGGTCGCTTGGCGGTGTCAAAGTTTTAAGACTGTAGGTGAAGGCATCGAGGAGTTACGGACGTTTATGCAGCGTTTTTTGAAACACGACGAGCGCAGACGCGCCGCACCGCCTGGCCCAGTAAGCGTAGTTTGCTTTGATATAGGACCGTTTGGCGACGTAAAAAAATACTAGTTTCCACAGTGGAATGAAAGGAGAGTAACGGAAAGTGTTTAATATGTAATTACATGTGACGAAAAAGTAGCTTTTGCGCGAGTTTGTGTAATCCGTTTTTCTTTTCGGTTTGTATTTGCGTCTTTGAGTGCGTTTTTCTCTGGGACAGTGAGGTCGTATCGGGCTGAAATTTTTATGACGTACTGAGGACGGTGGTCGCTTGGCGGTGTCAAAGTTTTAAGACTGTAGGTGAAGGCATCGAGGAGTTACGGACGTTTATGCAGCGTTTTTTGAAACACGACGAGCGCAGACGCGCCGCACCGCCTGGCCCAGTAAGCGTAGTTTGCTTTGATATAGGACCGTTTGGCGACGTAAAAAAATACTAGTTTCCACAGTGGAATGAAAGGAGAGTAACGGAAAGTGTTTAATATGTAATTACATGTGACGAAAAAGTAGCTTTTGCGCGAGTTTGTGTAATCCGTTTTTCTTTTCGGTTTGTATTTGCGTCTTTGAGTGCGTTTTTCTCTGGGACAGTGAGGTCGTATCGGGCTGAAATTTTTATGACGTACTGAGGACGGTGGTCGCTTGGCGGTGTCAAAGTTTTAAGACTGTAGGTGAAGGCATCGAGGAGTTACGGACGTTTATGCAGCGTTTTTTGAAACACGACGAGCGCAGACGCGCCGCACCGCCTGGCCCAGTAAGCGTAGTTTGCTTTGATATAGGACCGTTTGGCGACGTAAAAAAATACTAGTTTCCACAGTGGAATGAAAGGAGAGTAACGGAAAGTGTTTAATATGTAATTACATGTGACGAAAAAGTAGCTTTTGCGCGAGTTTGTGTAATCCGTTTTTCTTTTCGGTTTGTATTTGCGTCTTTGAGTGCGTTTTTCTCTGGGACAGTGAGGTCGTATCGGGCTGAAATTTTTATGACGTACTGAGGACGGTGGTCGCTTGGCGGTGTCAAAGTTTTAAGACTGTAGGTGAAGGCATCGAGGAGTTACGGACGTTTATGCAGCGTTTTTTGAAACACGACGAGCGCAGACGCGCCGCACCGCCTGGCCCAGTAAGCGTAGTTTGCTTTGATATAGGACCGTTTGGCGACGTAAAAAAATACTAGTTTCCACAGTGGAATGAAAGGAGAGTAACGGAAAGTGTTTAATATGTAATTACATGTGACGAAAAAGTAGCTTTTGCGCGAGTTTGTGTAATCCGTTTTTCTTTTCGGTTTGTATTTGCGTCTTTGAGTGCGTTTTTCTCTGGGACAGTGAGGTCGTATCGGGCTGAAATTTTTATGACGTACTGAGGACGGTGGTCGCTTGGCGGTGTCAAAGTTTTAAGACTGTAGGTGAAGGCATCGAGGAGTTACGGACGTTTATGCAGCGTTTTTTGAAACACGACGAGCGCAGACGCGCCGCACCGCCTGGCCCAGTAAGCGTAGTTTGCTTTGATATAGGACCGTTTGGCGACGTAAAAAAATACTAGTTTCCACAGTGGAATGAAAGGAGAGTAACGGAAAGTGTTTAATATGTAATTACATGTGACGAAAAAGTAGCTTTTGCGCGAGTTTGTGTAATCCGTTTTTCTTTTCGGTTTGTATTTGCGTCTTTGAGTGCGTTTTTCTCTGGGACAGTGAGGTCGTATCGGGCTGAAATTTTTATGACGTACTGAGGACGGTGGTCGCTTGGCGGTGTCAAAGTTTTAAGACTGTAGGTGAAGGCATCGAGGAGTTACGGACGTTTATGCAGCGTTTTTTGAAACACGACGAGCGCAGACGCGCCGCACCGCCTGGCCCAGTAAGCGTAGTTTGCTTTGATATAGGACCGTTTGGCGACGTAAAAAAATACTAGTTTCCACAGTGGAATGAAAGGAGAGTAACGGAAAGTGTTTAATATGTAATTACATGTGACGAAAAAGTAGCTTTTGCGCGAGTTTGTGTAATCCGTTTTTCTTTTCGGTTTGTATTTGCGTCTTTGAGTGCGTTTTTCTCTGGGACAGTGAGGTCGTATCGGGCTGAAATTTTTATGACGTACTGAGGACGGTGGTCGCTTGGCGGTGTCAAAGTTTTAAGACTGTAGGTGAAGGCATCGAGGAGTTACGGACGTTTATGCAGCGTTTTTTGAAACACGACGAGCGCAGACGCGCCGCACCGCCTGGCCCAGTAAGCGTAGTTTGCTTTGATATAGGACCGTTTGGCGACGTAAAAAAATACTAGTTTCCACAGTGGAATGAAAGGAGAGTAACGGAAAGTGTTTAATATGTAATTACATGTGACGAAAAAGTAGCTTTTGCGCGAGTTTGTGTAATCCGTTTTTCTTTTCGGTTTGTATTTGCGTCTTTGAGTGCGTTTTTCTCTGGGACAGTGAGGTCGTATCGGGCTGAAATTTTTATGACGTACTGAGGACGGTGGTCGCTTGGCGGTGTCAAAGTTTTAAGACTGTAGGTGAAGGCATCGAGGAGTTACGGACGTTTATGCAGCGTTTTTTGAAACACGACGAGCGCAGACGCGCCGCACCGCCTGGCCCAGTAAGCGTAGTTTGCTTTGATATAGGACCGTTTGGCGACGTAAAAAAATACTAGTTTCCACAGTGGAATGAAAGGAGAGTAACGGAAAGTGTTTAATATGTAATTACATGTGACGAAAAAGTAGCTTTTGCGCGAGTTTGTGTAATCCGTTTTTCTTTTCGGTTTGTATTTGCGTCTTTGAGTGCGTTTTTCTCTGGGACAGTGAGGTCGTATCGGGCTGAAATTTTTATGACGTACTGAGGACGGTGGTCGCTTGGCGGTGTCAAAGTTTTAAGAGTGTAGGTGAAGGCATCGAGGAGTTACGGACGTTTATGCAGCGTTTTTTGAAACACGACGAGCGCAGACGCGCCGCACCGCCTGGCCCAGTAAGCGTAGTTTGCTTTGATATAGGACCGTTTGGCGACGTAAAAAAATACTAGTTTCCACAGTGGAATGAAAGGAGAGTAACGGAAAGTGTTTAATATGTAATTACATGTGACGAAAAAGTAGCTTTTGCGCGAGTTTGTGTAATCCGTTTTTCTTTTCGGTTTGTATTTGCGTCTTTGAGTGCGTTTTTCTCTGGGACAGTGAGGTCGTATCGGGCTGAAATTTTTATGACGTACTGAGGACGGTGGTCGCTTGGCGGTGTCAAAGTTTTAAGACTGTAGGTGAAGGCATCGAGGAGTTACGGACGTTTATGCAGCGTTTTTTGAAACACGACGAGCGCAGACGCGCCGCACCGCCTGGCCCAGTAAGCGTAGTTTGCTTTGATATAGGACCGTTTGGCGACGTAAAAAAATACTACTTTCCACAGTGGAATGAAAGGAGAGTAACGGAAAGTGTTTAATATGTAATTACATGTGACGAAAAAGTAGCTTTTGCGCGAGTTTGTGTAATCCGTTTTTCTTTTCGGTTTGTATTTGCGTCTTTGAGTGCGTTTTTCTCTGGGACAGTGAGGTCGTATCGGGCTGAAATTTTTATGACGTACTGAGGACGGTGGTCGCTTGGCGGTGTCAAAGTTTTAAGAGTGTAGGTGAAGGCATCGAGGAGTTACGGACGTTTATGCAGCGTTTTTTGAAACACGACGAGCGCAGACGCGCCGCACCGCCTGGCCCAGTAAGCGTAGTTTGCTTTGATATAGGACCGTTTGGCGACGTAAAAAAATACTACTTTCCACAGTGGAATGAAAGGAGAGTAACGGAAAGTGTTTAATATGTAATTACATGTGACGAAAAAGTAGCTTTTGCGCGAGTTTGTGTAATCCGTTTTTCTTTTCGGTTTGTATTTGCGTCTTTGAGTGCGTTTTTCTCTGGGACAGTGAGGTCGTATCGGGCTGAAATTTTTATGACGTACTGAGGACGGTGGTCGCTTGGCGGTGTCAAAGTTTTAAGACTGTAGGTGAAGGCATCGAGGAGTTACGGACGTTTATGCAGCGTTTTTTGAAACACGACGAGCGCAGACGCGCCGCACCGCCTGGCCCAGTAAGCGTAGTTTGCTTTGATATAGGACCGTTTGGCGACGTAAAAAAATACTACTTTCCACAGTGGAATGAAAGGAGAGTAACGGAAAGTGTTTAATATGTAATTACATGTGACGAAAAAGTAGCTTTTGCGCGAGTTTGTGTAATCCGTTTTTCTTTTCGGTTTGTATTTGCGTCTTTGAGTGCGTTTTTCTCTGGGACAGTGAGGTCGTATCGGGCTGAAATTTTTATGACGTACTGAGGACGGTGGTCGCTTGGCGGTGTCAAAGTTTTAAGACTGTAGGTGAAGGCATCGAGGAGTTACGGACGTTTATGCAGCGTTTTTTGAAACACGACGAGCGCAGACGCGCCGCACCGCCTGGCCCAGTAAGCGTAGTTTGCTTTGATATAGGACCGTTTGGCGACGTAAAAAAATACTAGTTTCCACAGTGGAATGAAAGGAGAGTAACGGAAAGTGTTTAATATGTAATTACATGTGACGAAAAAGTAGCTTTTGCGCGAGTTTGTGTAATCCGTTTTTCTTTTCGGTTTGTATTTGCGTCTTTGAGTGCGTTTTTCTCTGGGACAGTGAGGTCGTATCGGGCTGAAATTTTAATGACGTACTGAGGACGGTGGTCGCTTGGCGGTGTCAAAGTTTTAAGACTGTAGGTGAAGGCATCGAGGAGTTACGGACGTTTATGCAGCGTTTTTTGAAACACGACGAGCGCAGACGCGCCGCACCGCCTGGCCCAGTAAGCGTAGTTTGCTTTGATATAGGACCGTTTGGCGACGTAAAAAAATACTAGTTTCCACAGTGGAATGAAAGGAGAGTAACGGAAAGTGTTTAATATGTAATTACATGTGACGAAAAAGTAGCTTTTGCGCGAGTTTGTGTAATCCGTTTTTCTTTTCGGTTTGTATTTGCGTCTTTGAGTGCGTTTTTCTCTGGGACAGTGAGGTCGTATCGGGCTGAAATTTTTATGACGTACTGAGGACGGTGGTCGCTTGGCGGTGTCAAAGTTTTAAGACTGTAGGTGAAGGCATCGAGGAGTTACGGACGTTTATGCAGCGTTTTTTGAAACACGACGAGCGCAGACGCGCCGCACCGCCTGGCCCAGTAAGCGTAGTTTGCTTTGATATAGGACCGTTTGGCGACGTAAAAAAATACTAGTTTCCACAGTGGAATGAAAGGAGAGTAACGGAAAGTGTTTAATATGTAATTACATGTGACGAAAAAGTAGCTTTTGCGCGAGTTTGTGTAATCCGTTTTTCTTTTCGGTTTGTATTTGCGTCTTTGAGTGCGTTTTTCTCTGGGACAGTGAGGTCGTATCGGGCTGAAATTTTTATGACGTACTGAGGACGGTGGTCGCTTGGCGGTGTCAAAGTTTTAAGAGTGTAGGTGAAGGCATCGAGGAGTTACGGACGTTTATGCAGCGTTTTTTGAAACACGACGAGCGCAGACGCGCCGCACCGCCTGGCCCAGTAAGCGTAGTTTGCTTTGATATAGGACCGTTTGGCGACGTAAAAAAATACTAGTTTCCACAGTGGAATGAAAGGAGAGTAACGGAAAGTGTTTAATATGTAATTACATGTGACGAAAAAGTAGCTTTTGCGCGAGTTTGTGTAATCCGTTTTTCTTTTCGGTTTGTATTTGCGTCTTTGAGTGCGTTTTTCTCTGGGACAGTGAGGTCGTATCGGGCTGAAATTTTTATGACGTACTGAGGACGGTGGTCGCTTGGCGGTGTCAAAGTTTTAAGACTGTAGGTGAAGGCATCGAGGAGTTACGGACGTTTATGCAGCGTTTTTTGAAACACGACGAGCGCAGACGCGCCGCACCGCCTGGCCCAGTAAGCGTAGTTTGCTTTGATATAGGACCGTTTGGCGACGTAAAAAAATACTAGTTTCCACAGTGGAATGAAAGGAGAGTAACGGAAAGTGTTTAATATGTAATTACATGTGACGAAAAAGTAGCTTTTGCGCGAGTTTGTGTAATCCGTTTTTCTTTTCGGTTTGTATTTGCGTCTTTGAGTGCGTTTTTCTCTGGGACAGTGAGGTCGTATCGGGCTGAAATTTTTATGACGTACTGAGGACGGTGGTCGCTTGGCGGTGTCAAAGTTTTAAGACTGTAGGTGAAGGCATCGAGGAGTTACGGACGTTTATGCAGCGTTTTTTGAAACACGACGAGCGCAGACGCGCCGCACCGCCTGGCCCAGTAAGCGTAGTTTGCTTTGATATAGGACCGTTTGGCGACGTAAAAAAATACTAGTTTCCACAGTGGAATGAAAGGAGAGTAACGGAAAGTGTTTAATATGTAATTACATGTGACGAAAAAGTAGCTTTTGCGCGAGTTTGTGTAATCCGTTTTTCTTTTCGGTTTGTATTTGCGTCTTTGAGTGCGTTTTTCTCTGGGACAGTGAGGTCGTATCGGGCTGAAATTTTTATGACGTACTGAGGACGGTGGTCGCTTGGCGGTGTCAAAGTTTTAAGAGTGTAGGTGAAGGCATCGAGGAGTTACGGACGTTTATGCAGCGTTTTTTGAAACACGACGAGCGCAGACGCGCCGCACCGCCTGGCCCAGTAAGCGTAGTTTGCTTTGATATAGGACCGTTTGGCGACGTAAAAAAATACTAGTTTCCACAGTGGAATGAAAGGAGAGTAACGGAAAGTGTTTAATATGTAATTACATGTGACGAAAAAGTAGCTTTTGCGCGAGTTTGTGTAATCCGTTTTTCTTTTCGGTTTGTATTTGCGTCTTTGAGTGCGTTTTTCTCTGGGACAGTGAGGTCGTATCGGGCTGAAATTTTTATGACGTACTGAGGACGGTGGTCGCTTGGCGGTGTCAAAGTTTTAAGACTGTAGGTGAAGGCATCGAGGAGTTACGGACGTTTATGCAGCGTTTTTTGAAACACGACGAGCGCAGACGCGCCGCACCGCCTGGCCCAGTAAGCGTAGTTTGCTTTGATATAGGACCGTTTGGCGACGTAAAAAAATACTAGTTTCCACAGTGGAATGAAAGGAGAGTAACGGAAAGTGTTTAATATGTAATTACATGTGACGAAAAAGTAGCTTTTGCGCGAGTTTGTGTAATCCGTTTTTCTTTTCGGTTTGTATTTGCGTCTTTGAGTGCGTTTTTCTCTGGGACAGTGAGGTCGTATCGGGCTGAAATTTTTATGACGTACTGAGGACGGTGGTCGCTTGGCGGTGTCAAAGTTTTAAGAGTGTAGGTGAAGGCATCGAGGAGTTACGGACGTTTATGCAGCGTTTTTTGAAACACGACGAGCGCAGACGCGCCGCACCGCCTGGCCCAGTAAGCGTAGTTTGCTTTGATATAGGACCGTTTGGCGACGTAAAAAAATACTAGTTTCCACAGTGGAATGAAAGGAGAGTAACGGAAAGTGTTTAATATGTAATTACATGTGACGAAAAAGTAGCTTTTGCGCGAGTTTGTGTAATCCGTTTTTCTTTTCGGTTTGTATTTGCGTCTTTGAGTGCGTTTTTCTCTGGGACAGTGAGGTCGTATCGGGCTGAAATTTTTATGACGTACTGAGGACGGTGGTCGCTTGGCGGTGTCAAAGTTTTAAGACTGTAGGTGAAGGCATCGAGGAGTTACGGACGTTTATGCAGCGTTTTTTGAAACACGACGAGCGCAGACGCGCCGCACCGCCTGGCCCAGTAAGCGTAGTTTGCTTTGATATAGGACCGTTTGGCGACGTAAAAAAATACTAGTTTCCACAGTGGAATGAAAGGAGAGTAACGGAAAGTGTTTAATATGTAATTACATGTGACGAAAAAGTAGCTTTTGCGCGAGTTTGTGTAATCCGTTTTTCTTTTCGGTTTGTATTTGCGTCTTTGAGTGCGTTTTTCTCTGGGACAGTGAGGTCGTATCGGGCTGAAATTTTTATGACGTACTGAGGACGGTGGTCGCTTGGCGGTGTCAAAGTTTTAAGACTGTAGGTGAAGGCATCGAGGAGTTACGGACGTTTATGCAGCGTTTTTTGAAACACGACGAGCGCAGACGCGCCGCACCGCCTGGCCCAGTAAGCGTAGTTTGCTTTGATATAGGACCGTTTGGCGACGTAAAAAAATACTAGTTTCCACAGTGGAATGAAAGGAGAGTAACGGAAAGTGTTTAATATGTAATTACACGTGACGAAAAAGTAGCTTTTGCGCGAGTTTGTGTAATCCGTTTTTCTTTTCGGTTTGTATTTGCGTCTTTGAGTGCGTTTTTCTCTGGGACAGTGAGGTCGTATCGGGCTGAAATTTTTATGACGTACTGAGGATGGTGGTCGCTTGGCGGTGTCAAAGTTTTAAGACTGTAGGTGAAGGCATCGAGGAGTTACGGACGTTTATGCAGCGTTTTTTGAAACACGACGAGCGCAGACGCGCCGCACCGCCTGGCCCAGTAAGCGTAGTTTGCTTTGATATAGGACCGTTTGGCGACGTAAAAAAATACTAGTTTCCACAGTGGAATGAAAGGAGAGTAACGGAAAGTGTTTAATATGTAATTACATGTGACGAAAAAGTAGCTTTTGCGCGAGTTTGTGTAATCCGTTTTTCTTTTCGGTTTGTATTTGCGTCTTTGAGTGCGTTTTTCTCTGGGACAGTGAGGTCGTATCGGGCTGAAATTTTTATGACGTACTGAGGACGGTGGTCGCTTGGCGGTGTCAAAGTTTTAAGACTGTAGGTGAAGGCATCGAGGAGTTACGGACGTTTATGCAGCGTTTTTTGAAACACGACGAGCGCAGACGCGCCGCACCGCCTGGCCCAGTAAGCGTAGTTTGCTTTGATATAGGACCGTTTGGCGACGTAAAAAAATACTAGTTTCCACAGTGGAATGAAAGGAGAGTAACGGAAAGTGTTTAATATGTAATTACATGTGACGAAAAAGTAGCTTTTGCGCGAGTTTGTGTAATCCGTTTTTCTTTTCGGTTTGTATTTGCGTCTTTGAGTGCGTTTTTCTCTGGGACAGTGAGGTCGTATCGGGCTGAAATTTTTATGACGTACTGAGGATGGTGGTCGCTTGGCGGTGTCAAAGTTTTAAGACTGTAGGTGAAGGCATCGAGGAGTTACGGACGTTTATGCAGCGTTTTTTGAAACACGACGAGCGCAGACGCGCCGCACCGCCTGGCCCAGTAAGCGTAGTTTGCTTTGATATAGGACCGTTTGGCGACGTAAAAAAATACTAGTTTCCACAGTGGAATGAAAGGAGAGTAACGGAAAGTGTTTAATATGTAATTACATGTGACGAAAAAGTAGCTTTTGCGCGAGTTTGTGTAATCCGTTTTTCTTTTCGGTTTGTATTTGCGTCTTTGAGTGCGTTTTTCTCTGGGACAGTGAGGTCGTATCGGGCTGAAATTTTTATGACGTACTGAGGACGGTGGTCGCTTGGCGGTGTCAAAGTTTTAAGACTGTAGGTGAAGGCATCGAGGAGTTACGGACGTTTATGCAGCGTTTTTTGAAACACGACGAGCGCAGACGCGCCGCACCGCCTGGCCCAGTAAGCGTAGTTTGCTTTGATATAGGACCGTTTGGCGACGTAAAAAAATACTAGTTTCCACAGTGGAATGAAAGGAGAGTAACGGAAAGTGTTTAATATGTAATTACATGTGACGAAAAAGTAGCTTTTGCGCGAGTTTGTGTAATCCGTTTTTCTTTTCGGTTTGTATTTGCGTCTTTGAGTGCGTTTTTCTCTGGGACAGTGAGGTCGTATCGGGCTGAAATTTTTATGACGTACTGAGGACGGTGGTCGCTTGGCGGTGTCAAAGTTTTAAGAGTGTAGGTGAAGGCATCGAGGAGTTACGGACGTTTATGCAGCGTTTTTTGAAACACGACGAGCGCAGACGCGCCGCACCGCCTGGCCCAGTAAGCGTAGTTTGCTTTGATATAGGACCGTTTGGCGACGTAAAAAAATACTAGTTTCCACAGTGGAATGAAAGGAGAGTAACGGAAAGTGTTTAATATGTAATTACATGTGACGAAAAAGTAGCTTTTGCGCGAGTTTGTGTAATCCGTTTTTCTTTTCGGTTTGTATTTGCGTCTTTGAGTGCGTTTTTCTCTGGGACAGTGAGGTCGTATCGGGCTGAAATTTTTATGACGTACTGAGGACGGTGGTCGCTTGGCGGTGTCAAAGTTTTAAGACTGTAGGTGAAGGCATCGAGGAGTTACGGACGTTTATGCAGCGTTTTTTGAAACACGACGAGCGCAGACGCGCCGCACCGCCTGGCCCAGTAAGCGTAGTTTGCTTTGATATAGGACCGTTTGGCGACGTAAAAAAATACTAGTTTCCACAGTGGAATGAAAGGAGAGTAACGGAAAGTGTTTAATATGTAATTACATGTGACGAAAAAGTAGCTTTTGCGCGAGTTTGTGTAACCCGTTTTTCTTTTCGGTTTGTATTTGCGTCTTTGAGTGCGTTTTTCTCTGGGACAGTGAGGTCGTATCGGGCTGAAATTTTTATGACGTACTGAGGACGGTGGTCGCTTGGCGGTGTCAAAGTTTTAAGACTGTAGGTGAAGGCATCGAGGAGTTACGGACGTTTATGCAGCGTTTTTTGAAACACGACGAGCGCAGACGCGCCGCACCGCCTGGCCCAGTAAGCGTAGTTTGCTTTGATATAGGACCGTTTGGCGACGTAAAAAAATACTAGTTTCCACAGTGGAATGAAAGGAGAGTAACGGAAAGTGTTTAATATGTAATTACATGTGACGAAAAAGTAGCTTTTGCGCGAGTTTGTGTAATCCGTTTTTCTTTTCGGTTTGTATTTGCGTCTTTGAGTGCGTTTTTCTCTGGGACAGTGAGGTCGTATCGGGCTGAAATTTTTATGACGTACTGAGGACGGTGGTCGCTTGGCGGTGTCAAAGTTTTAAGACTGTAGGTGAAGGCATCGAGGAGTTACGGACGTTTATGCAGCGTTTTTTGAAACACGACGAGCGCAGACGCGCCGCACCTCCTGGCCCAGTAAGCGTAGTTTGCTTTGATATAGGACCGTTTGGCGACGTAAAAAAATACTAGTTTCCACAGTGGAATGAAAGGAGAGTAACGGAAAGTGTTTAATATGTAATTACATGTGACGAAAAAGTAGCTTTTGCGCGAGTTTGTGTAATCCGTTTTTCTTTTCGGTTTGTATTTGCGTCTTTGAGTGCGTTTTTCTCTGGGACAGTGAGGTCGTATCGGGCTGAAATTTTTATGACGTACTGAGGACGGTGGTCGCTTGGCGGTGTCAAAGTTTTAAGACTGTAGGTGAAGGCATCGAGGAGTTACGGACGTTTATGCAGCGTTTTTTGAAACACGACGAGCGCAGACGCGCCGCACCTCCTGGCCCAGTAAGCGTAGTTTGCTTTGATATAGGACCGTTTGGCGACGTAAAAAAATACTAGTTTCCACAGTGGAATGAAAGGAGAGTAACGGAAAGTGTTTAATATGTAATTACATGTGACGAAAAAGTAGCTTTTGCGCGAGTTTGTGTAATCCGTTTTTCTTTTCGGTTTGTATTTGCGTCTTTGAGTGCGTTTTTCTCTGGGACAGTGAGGTCGTATCGGGCTGAAATTTTTATGACGTACTGAGGACGGTGGTCGCTTGGCGGTGTCAAAGTTTTAAGACTGTAGGTGAAGGCATCGAGGAGTTACGGACGTTTATGCAGCGTTTTTTGAAACACGACGAGCGCAGACGCGCCGCACCTCCTGGCCCAGTAAGCGTAGTTTGCTTTGATATAGGACCGTTTGGCGACGTAAAAAAATACTAGTTTCCACAGTGGAATGAAAGGAGAGTAACGGAAAGTGTTTAATATGTAATTACATGTGACGAAAAAGTAGCTTTTGCGCGAGTTTGTGTAATCCGTTTTTCTTTTCGGTTTGTATTTGCGTCTTTGAGTGCGTTTTTCTCTGGGACAGTGAGGTCGTATCGGGCTGAAATTTTTATGACGTACTGAGGACGGTGGTCGCTTGGCGGTGTCAAAGTTTTAAGACTGTAGGTGAAGGCATCGAGGAGTTACGGACGTTTATGCAGCGTTTTTTGAAACACGACGAGCGCAGACGCGCCGCACCGCCTGGCCCAGTAAGCGTAGTTTGCTTTGATATAGGACCGTTTGGCGACGTAAAAAAATACTAGTTTCCACAGTGGAATGAAAGGAGAGTAACGGAAAGTGTTTAATATGTAATTACATGTGACGAAAAAGTAGCTTTTGCGCGAGTTTGTGTAATCCGTTTTTCTTTTCGGTTTGTATTTGCGTCTTTGAGTGCGTTTTTCTCTGGGACAGTGAGGTCGTATCGGGCTGAAATTTTTATGACGTACTGAGGACGGTGGTCGCTTGGCGGTGTCAAAGTTTTAAGACTGTAGGTGAAGGCATCGAGGAGTTACGGACGTTTATGCAGCGTTTTTTGAAACACGACGAGCGCAGACGCGCCGCACCTCCTGGCCCAGTAAGCGTAGTTTGCTTTGATATAGGACCGTTTGGCGACGTAAAAAAATACTAGTTTCCACAGTGGAATGAAAGGAGAGTAACGGAAAGTGTTTAATATGTAATTACATGTGACGAAAAAGTAGCTTTTGCGCGAGTTTGTGTAATCCGTTTTTCTTTTCGGTTTGTATTTGCGTCTTTGAGTGCGTTTTTCTCTGGGACAGTGAGGTCGTATCGGGCTGAAATTTTTATGACGTACTGAGGACGGTGGTCGCTTGGCGGTGTCAAAGTTTTAAGACTGTAGGTGAAGGCATCGAGGAGTTACGGACGTTTATGCAGCGTTTTTTGAAACACGACGAGCGCAGACGCGCCGCACCGCCTGGCCCAGTAAGCGTAGTTTGCTTTGATATAGGACCGTTTGGCGACGTAAAAAAATACTAGTTTCCACAGTGGAATGAAAGGAGAGTAACGGAAAGTGTTTAATATGTAATTACATGTGACGAAAAAGTAGCTTTTGCGCGAGTTTGTGTAATCCGTTTTTCTTTTCGGTTTGTATTTGCGTCTTTGAGTGCGTTTTTCTCTGGGACAGTGAGGTCGTATCGGGCTGAAATTTTTATGACGTACTGAGGACGGTGGTCGCTTGGCGGTGTCAAAGTTTTAAGACTGTAGGTGAAGGCATCGAGGAGTTACGGACGTTTATGCAGCGTTTTTTGAAACACGACGAGCGCAGACGCGCCGCACCTCCTGGCCCAGTAAGCGTAGTTTGCTTTGATATAGGACCGTTTGGCGACGTAAAAAAATACTAGTTTCCACAGTGGAATGAAAGGAGAGTAACGGAAAGTGTTTAATATGTAATTACATGTGACGAAAAAGTAGCTTTTGCGCGAGTTTGTGTAATCCGTTTTTCTTTTCGGTTTGTATTTGCGTCTTTGAGTGCGTTTTTCTCTGGGACAGTGAGGTCGTATCGGGCTGAAATTTTTATGACGTACTGAGGACGGTGGTCGCTTGGCGGTGTCAAAGTTTTAAGACTGTAGGTGAAGGCATCGAGGAGTTACGGACGTTTATGCAGCGTTTTTTGAAACACGACGAGCGCAGACGCGCCGCACCGCCTGGCCCAGTAAGCGTAGTTTGCTTTGATATAGGACCGTTTGGCGACGTAAAAAAATACTAGTTTCCACAGTGGAATGAAAGGAGAGTAACGGAAAGTGTTTAATATGTAATTACATGTGACGAAAAAGTAGCTTTTGCGCGAGTTTGTGTAATCCGTTTTTCTTTTCGGTTTGTATTTGCGTCTTTGAGTGCGTTTTTCTCTGGGACAGTGAGGTCGTATCGGGCTGAAATTTTTATGACGTACTGAGGACGGTGGTCGCTTGGCGGTGTCAAAGTTTTAAGAGTGTAGGTGAAGGCATCGAGGAGTTACGGACGTTTATGCAGCGTTTTTTGAAACACGACGAGCGCAGACGCGCCGCACCTCCTGGCCCAGTAAGCGTAGTTTGCTTTGATATAGGACCGTTTGGCGACGTAAAAAAATACTAGTTTCCACAGTGGAATGAAAGGAGAGTAACGGAAAGTGTTTAATATGTAATTACATGTGACGAAAAAGTAGCTTTTGCGCGAGTTTGTGTAATCCGTTTTTCTTTTCGGTTTGTATTTGCGTCTTTGAGTGCGTTTTTCTCTGGGACAGTGAGGTCGTATCGGGCTGAAATTTTTATGACGTACTGAGGACGGTGGTCGCTTGGCGGTGTCAAAGTTTTAAGACTGTAGGTGAAGGCATCGAGGAGTTACGGACGTTTATGCAGCGTTTTTTGAAACACGACGAGCGCAGACGCGCCGCACCTCCTGGCCCAGTAAGCGTAGTTTGCTTTGATATAGGACCGTTTGGCGACGTAAAAAAATACTAGTTTCCACAGTGGAATGAAAGGAGAGTAACGGAAAGTGTTTAATATGTAATTACATGTGACGAAAAAGTAGCTTTTGCGCGAGTTTGTGTAATCCGTTTTTCTTTTCGGTTTGTATTTGCGTCTTTGAGTGCGTTTTTCTCTGGGACAGTGAGGTCGTATCGGGCTGAAATTTTTATGACGTACTGAGGACGGTGGTCGCTTGGCGGTGTCAAAGTTTTAAGACTGTAGGTGAAGGCATCGAGGAGTTACGGACGTTTATGCAGCGTTTTTTGAAACACGACGAGCGCAGACGCGCCGCACCTCCTGGCCCAGTAAGCGTAGTTTGCTTTGATATAGGACCGTTTGGCGACGTAAAAAAATACTAGTTTCCACAGTGGAATGAAAGGAGAGTAACGGAAAGTGTTTAATATGTAATTACATGTGACGAAAAAGTAGCTTTTGCGCGAGTTTGTGTAATCCGTTTTTCTTTTCGGTTTGTATTTGCGTCTTTGAGTGCGTTTTTCTCTGGGACAGTGAGGTCGTATCGGGCTGAAATTTTTATGACGTACTGAGGACGGTGGTCGCTTGGCGGTGTCAAAGTTTTAAGAGTGTAGGTGAAGGCATCGAGGAGTTACGGACGTTTATGCAGCGTTTTTTGAAACACGACGAGCGCAGACGCGCCGCACCTCCTGGCCCAGTAAGCGTAGTTTGCTTTGATATAGGACCGTTTGGCGACGTAAAAAAATACTAGTTTCCACAGTGGAATGAAAGGAGAGTAACGGAAAGTGTTTAATATGTAATTACATGTGACGAAAAAGTAGCTTTTGCGCGAGTTTGTGTAATCCGTTTTTCTTTTCGGTTTGTATTTGCGTCTTTGAGTGCGTTTTTCTCTGGGACAGTGAGGTCGTATCGGGCTGAAATTTTTATGACGTACTGAGGACGGTGGTCGCTTGGCGGTGTCAAAGTTTTAAGACTGTAGGTGAAGGCATCGAGGAGTTACGGACGTTTATGCAGCGTTTTTTGAAACACGACGAGCGCAGACGCGCCGCACCTCCTGGCCCAGTAAGCGTAGTTTGCTTTGATATAGGACCGTTTGGCGACGTAAAAAAATACTTGTTTCCACAGTGGAATGAAAGGAGAGTAACGGAAAGTGTTTAATATGTAATTACATGTGACGAAAAAGTAGCTTTTGCGCGAGTTTGTGTAATCCGTTTTTCTTTTCGGTTTGTATTTGCGTCTTTGAGTGCGTTTTTCTCTGGGACAGTGAGGTCGTATCGGGCTGAAATTTTTATGACGTACTGAGGACGGTGGTCGCTTGGCGGTGTCAAAGTTTTAAGACTGTAGGTGAAGGCATCGAGGAGTTACGGACGTTTATGCAGCGTTTTTTGAAACAACGACGAGCGCAGACGCGCCGCACCGCCTGGCCCAGTAAGCGTAGTTTGCTTTGATATAGGACCGTTTGGCGACGTAAAAAAATACTAGTTTCCACAGTGGAATGAAAGGAGAGTAACGGAAAGTGTTTAATATATAATTACATGTGACGAAAAAGTAGCTTTTGCGCGAGTTTGTGTAATCCGTTTTTTCTTTTCGGTTTGTATTGCGTCTTTGAGTGCGTTTTTCTCTGGGACAGTGAGGTCGTATCGGGCTGAAATTTTTATGACGTACTGAGGACGGTGGTCGCTTGGCGGTGTCAAAGTTTTAAGACTGTAGGTGAAGGCATCGAGGAGTACGGACGTTTATGCAGCGTTTTTTGAAACACGACGAGCGCAGACGCGCCGCACCTCCTGGCCCAGTAAGCGTAGTTTGCTTTGATATAGGACCGTTTGGCGACGTAAAAAATACTAGTTTCACAGTGGAATGAAAGGAGAGTAACGGAAAGTGTTTAATATATAACATTACATGTGACGAAAAAGTAGCTTTTGCGCGAGTTTGTGTAATCCGTTTTTCGTTTTCGGTTTGTATTTGCGTCTGTGAGTGCGTTTTTCTCTGGGACAGTGAGTCGTATCGGGCTGAAATTTTTATGACGTACTGAGGACGGTGGTCGCTTGGCGGTGTCAAAGTTTAAGAGTGTAGGTGAAGGCATCGAGAGTTACGGACGTTTATGCAGCGTTTTTTGAAACACGACGAGCGCAGACGCGCCGCA
>NW_026045862.1:0-28576 GCF_023898315.1 Schistocerca nitens
GGCGCGGCCGCGTCTCCGCTCCTCGTGTTTCAAAACCACACTGCATAAACGTCCCGTAACTCCTCGATGCTTTCACTTACAATCTTAAAACTTTGACACCGCCAAGCGACCACCGTCCTCAGTACGTCATAAAAATTTCAGCTCGATACGACCTTACTGTCCCAGGCAAAAACGCACTCAAAGACGCAAATACAAACCGAAGAACGGATTACACAAACTCGCGCAAAGCTACTTTTTCGTCTTATGTAGTTACAATTAAACACTTTCCGTTACTCTACTTTCATTCTACTGTGGAAACTAGTATTTTTTTACGTCGCCACGCGGTCCGATATCAAAGCAAACTAACGCTTACTGGGCCAGGCGGCGCGGCGCGGCGCGGCGCGGCGCGTCTCCGCTCCTCGTGTTTCAAAACACACTGCATAAACGTCCGTAACTCCTCGATGCTTTCACTTACAATCTTAAAACTTTGACACCGCCAAGCGACCACCGTCCTCAGTACGTCATAAAAATTTCAGCTCGATACGACCTTACTGTCCCAGGCAAAAACGCACTCAAAGACGCAAATACAAACCGAAGAACGGATTACACAAACTCGCGCAAAGCTACTTTTTCGTCTTATGTAGTTACAAATTAAACACTTTCCGTTACTCTACTTTCATTCTACTGTGGAAACTAGTATTTTTTTTACGTCGCCACGCGGTCCGATATCAAAGCAAACTACGCTTACTGGGCCAGGCGGCGCGGCGCGGCGCGGCGCGGCGCGTCTCCGCTCCTCGTGTTTCAAAACACACTGCATAAACGTCCGTAACTCCTCGATGCTTTCACTTACAATCTTAAAACTTTGACACCGCCAAGCGACCACCGTCCTCAGTACGTCATAAAAATTTCAGCTCGATACGACCTTACTGTCCCAGGCAAAAACGCACTCAAAGACGCAAATACAAACCGAAGAACGGATTACACAAACTCGCGCAAAGCTACTTTTTCGTCTTATGTAGTTACAAATTAAACACTTTCCGTTACTCTACTTTCATTCTACTGTGGAAACTAGTATTTTTTTTACGTCGCCACGCGGTCCGATATCAAAGCAAACTACGCTTACTGGGCCAGGCGGCGCGGCGCGGCGCGGCGCGGCGCGTCTCCGCTCCTCGTGTTTCAAAACACACTGCATAAACGTCCGTAACTCCTCGATGCTTTCACTTACAATCTTAAAACTTTGACACCGCCAAGCGACCACCGTCCTCAGTACGTCATAAAAATTTCAGCTCGATACGACCTTACTGTCCCAGGCAAAAACGCACTCAAAGACGCAAATACAAACCGAAGAACGGATTACACAAACTCGCGCAAAGCTACTTTTTCGTCTTATGTAGTTACAAATTAAACACTTTCCGTTACTCTACTTTCATTCTACTGTGGAAACTAGTATTTTTTTACGTCGCCACGCGGTCCGATATCAAAGCAAACTACGCTTACTGGGCCAGGCGGCGCGGCGCGGCGCGGCGCGGCGCGTCTCCGCTCCTCGTGTTTCAAAACACACTGCATAAACGTCCGTAACTCCTCGATGCTTTCACTTACAATCTTAAAACTTTGACACCGCCAAGCGACCACCGTCCTCAGTACGTCATAAAAATTTCAGCTCGATACGACCTTACTGTCCCAGGCAAAAACGCACTCAAAGACGCAAATACAAACCGAAGAACGGATTACACAAACTCGCGCAAAGCTACTTTTTCGTCTTATGTAGTTACAAATTAAACACTTTCCGTTACTCTACTTTCATTCTACTGTGGAAACTAGTATTTTTTTACGTCGCCACGCGGTCCGATATCAAAGCAAACTACGCTTACTGGGCCAGGCGGCGCGGCGCGGCGCGGCGCGGCGCGTCTCCGCTCCTCGTGTTTCAAAACACACTGCATAAACGTCCGTAACTCCTCGATGCTTTCACTTACAATCTTAAAACTTTGACACCGCCAAGCGACCACCGTCCTCAGTACGTCATAAAAATTTCAGCTCGATACGACCTTACTGTCCCAGGCAAAAACGCACTCAAAGACGCAAATACAAACCGAAGAACGGATTACACAAACTCGCGCAAAGCTACTTTTTCGTCTTATGTAGTTACAAATTAAACACTTTCCGTTACTCTACTTTCATTCTACTGTGGAAACTAGTATTTTTTTACGTCGCCACGCGGTCCGATATCAAAGCAAACTACGCTTACTGGGCCAGGCGGCGCGGCGCGGCGCGGCGCGGCGCGTCTCCGCTCCTCGTGTTTCAAAACACACTGCATAAACGTCCGTAACTCCTCGATGCTTTCACTTACAATCTTAAAACTTTGACACCGCCAAGCGACCACCGTCCTCAGTACGTCATAAAAATTTCAGCTCGATACGACCTTACTGTCCCAGGCAAAAACGCACTCAAAGACGCAAATACAAACCGAAGAACGGATTACACAAACTCGCGCAAAGCTACTTTTTCGTCTTATGTAGTTACAAATTAAACACTTTCCGTTACTCTACTTTCATTCTACTGTGGAAACTAGTATTTTTTTACGTCGCCACGCGGTCCGATATCAAAGCAAACTACGCTTACTGGGCCAGGCGGCGCGGCGCGGCGCGGCGCGGCGCGTCTCCGCTCCTCGTGTTTCAAAACACACTGCATAAACGTCCGTAACTCCTCGATGCTTTCACTTACAATCTTAAAACTTTGACACCGCCAAGCGACCACCGTCCTCAGTACGTCATAAAAATTTCAGCTCGATACGACCTTACTGTCCCAGGCAAAAACGCACTCAAAGACGCAAATACAAACCGAAGAACGGATTACACAAACTCGCGCAAAGCTACTTTTTCGTCTTATGTAGTTACAAATTAAACACTTTCCGTTACTCTACTTTCATTCTACTGTGGAAACTAGTATTTTTTTACGTCGCCACGCGGTCCGATATCAAAGCAAACTACGCTTACTGGGCCAGGCGGCGCGGCGCGGCGCGGCGCGGCGCGTCTCCGCTCCTCGTGTTTCAAAACACACTGCATAAACGTCCGTAACTCCTCGATGCTTTCACTTACAATCTTAAAACTTTGACACCGCCAAGCGACCACCGTCCTCAGTACGTCATAAAAATTTCAGCTCGATACGACCTTACTGTCCCAGGCAAAAACGCACTCAAAGACGCAAATACAAACCGAAGAACGGATTACACAAACTCGCGCAAAGCTACTTTTTCGTCTTATGTAGTTACAAATTAAACACTTTCCGTTACTCTACTTTCATTCTACTGTGGAAACTAGTATTTTTTTACGTCGCCACGCGGTCCGATATCAAAGCAAACTACGCTTACTGGGCCAGGCGGCGCGGCGCGGCGCGGCGCGGCGCGTCTCCGCTCCTCGTGTTTCAAAACACACTGCATAAACGTCCGTAACTCCTCGATGCTTTCACTTACAATCTTAAAACTTTGACACCGCCAAGCGACCACCGTCCTCAGTACGTCATAAAAATTTCAGCTCGATACGACCTTACTGTCCCAGGCAAAAACGCACTCAAAGACGCAAATACAAACCGAAGAACGGATTACACAAACTCGCGCAAAGCTACTTTTTCGTCTTATGTAGTTACAAATTAAACACTTTCCGTTACTCTACTTTCATTCTACTGTGGAAACTAGTATTTTTTTACGTCGCCACGCGGTCCGATATCAAAGCAAACTACGCTTACTGGGCCAGGCGGCGCGGCGCGGCGCGGCGCGGCGCGTCTCCGCTCCTCGTGTTTCAAAACACACTGCATAAACGTCCGTAACTCCTCGATGCTTTCACTTACAATCTTAAAACTTTGACACCGCCAAGCGACCACCGTCCTCAGTACGTCATAAAAATTTCAGCTCGATACGACCTTACTGTCCCAGGCAAAAACGCACTCAAAGACGCAAATACAAACCGAAGAACGGATTACACAAACTCGCGCAAAGCTACTTTTTCGTCTTATGTAGTTACAAATTAAACACTTTCCGTTACTCTACTTTCATTCTACTGTGGAAACTAGTATTTTTTTACGTCGCCACGCGGTCCGATATCAAAGCAAACTACGCTTACTGGGCCAGGCGGCGCGGCGCGGCGCGGCGCGGCGCGTCTCCGCTCCTCGTGTTTCAAAACACACTGCATAAACGTCCGTAACTCCTCGATGCTTTCACTTACAATCTTAAAACTTTGACACCGCCAAGCGACCACCGTCCTCAGTACGTCATAAAAATTTCAGCTCGATACGACCTTACTGTCCCAGGCAAAAACGCACTCAAAGACGCAAATACAAACCGAAGAACGGATTACACAAACTCGCGCAAAGCTACTTTTTCGTCTTATGTAGTTACAAATTAAACACTTTCCGTTACTCTACTTTCATTCTACTGTGGAAACTAGTATTTTTTTACGTCGCCACGCGGTCCGATATCAAAGCAAACTACGCTTACTGGGCCAGGCGGCGCGGCGCGGCGCGGCGCGGCGCGTCTCCGCTCCTCGTGTTTCAAAACACACTGCATAAACGTCCGTAACTCCTCGATGCTTTCACTTACAATCTTAAAACTTTGACACCGCCAAGCGACCACCGTCCTCAGTACGTCATAAAAATTTCAGCTCGATACGACCTTACTGTCCCAGGCAAAAACGCACTCAAAGACGCAAATACAAACCGAAGAACGGATTACACAAACTCGCGCAAAGCTACTTTTTCGTCTTATGTAGTTACAAATTAAACACTTTCCGTTACTCTACTTTCATTCTACTGTGGAAACTAGTATTTTTTTACGTCGCCACGCGGTCCGATATCAAAGCAAACTACGCTTACTGGGCCAGGCGGCGCGGCGCGGCGCGGCGCGGCGCGTCTCCGCTCCTCGTGTTTCAAAACACACTGCATAAACGTCCGTAACTCCTCGATGCTTTCACTTACAATCTTAAAACTTTGACACCGCCAAGCGACCACCGTCCTCAGTACGTCATAAAAATTTCAGCTCGATACGACCTTACTGTCCCAGGCAAAAACGCACTCAAAGACGCAAATACAAACCGAAGAACGGATTACACAAACTCGCGCAAAGCTACTTTTTCGTCTTATGTAGTTACAAATTAAACACTTTCCGTTACTCTACTTTCATTCTACTGTGGAAACTAGTATTTTTTTACGTCGCCACGCGGTCCGATATCAAAGCAAACTACGCTTACTGGGCCAGGCGGCGCGGCGCGGCGCGGCGCGGCGCGTCTCCGCTCCTCGTGTTTCAAAACACACTGCATAAACGTCCGTAACTCCTCGATGCTTTCACTTACAATCTTAAAACTTTGACACCGCCAAGCGACCACCGTCCTCAGTACGTCATAAAAATTTCAGCTCGATACGACCTTACTGTCCCAGGCAAAAACGCACTCAAAGACGCAAATACAAACCGAAGAACGGATTACACAAACTCGCGCAAAGCTACTTTTTCGTCTTATGTAGTTACAAATTAAACACTTTCCGTTACTCTACTTTCATTCTACTGTGGAAACTAGTATTTTTTTACGTCGCCACGCGGTCCGATATCAAAGCAAACTACGCTTACTGGGCCAGGCGGCGCGGCGCGGCGCGGCGCGGCGCGTCTCCGCTCCTCGTGTTTCAAAACACACTGCATAAACGTCCGTAACTCCTCGATGCTTTCACTTACAATCTTAAAACTTTGACACCGCCAAGCGACCACCGTCCTCAGTACGTCATAAAAATTTCAGCTCGATACGACCTTACTGTCCCAGGCAAAAACGCACTCAAAGACGCAAATACAAACCGAAGAACGGATTACACAAACTCGCGCAAAGCTACTTTTTCGTCTTATGTAGTTACAAATTAAACACTTTCCGTTACTCTACTTTCATTCTACTGTGGAAACTAGTATTTTTTTACGTCGCCACGCGGTCCGATATCAAAGCAAACTACGCTTACTGGGCCAGGCGGCGCGGCGCGGCGCGGCGCGGCGCGTCTCCGCTCCTCGTGTTTCAAAACACACTGCATAAACGTCCGTAACTCCTCGATGCTTTCACTTACAATCTTAAAACTTTGACACCGCCAAGCGACCACCGTCCTCAGTACGTCATAAAAATTTCAGCTCGATACGACCTTACTGTCCCAGGCAAAAACGCACTCAAAGACGCAAATACAAACCGAAGAACGGATTACACAAACTCGCGCAAAGCTACTTTTTCGTCTTATGTAGTTACAAATTAAACACTTTCCGTTACTCTACTTTCATTCTACTGTGGAAACTAGTATTTTTTTACGTCGCCACGCGGTCCGATATCAAAGCAAACTACGCTTACTGGGCCAGGCGGCGCGGCGCGGCGCGGCGCGGCGCGTCTCCGCTCCTCGTGTTTCAAAACACACTGCATAAACGTCCGTAACTCCTCGATGCTTTCACTTACAATCTTAAAACTTTGACACCGCCAAGCGACCACCGTCCTCAGTACGTCATAAAAATTTCAGCTCGATACGACCTTACTGTCCCAGGCAAAAACGCACTCAAAGACGCAAATACAAACCGAAGAACGGATTACACAAACTCGCGCAAAGCTACTTTTTCGTCTTATGTAGTTACAAATTAAACACTTTCCGTTACTCTACTTTCATTCTACTGTGGAAACTAGTATTTTTTTACGTCGCCACGCGGTCCGATATCAAAGCAAACTACGCTTACTGGGCCAGGCGGCGCGGCGCGGCGCGGCGCGGCGCGTCTCCGCTCCTCGTGTTTCAAAACACACTGCATAAACGTCCGTAACTCCTCGATGCTTTCACTTACAATCTTAAAACTTTGACACCGCCAAGCGACCACCGTCCTCAGTACGTCATAAAAATTTCAGCTCGATACGACCTTACTGTCCCAGGCAAAAACGCACTCAAAGACGCAAATACAAACCGAAGAACGGATTACACAAACTCGCGCAAAGCTACTTTTTCGTCTTATGTAGTTACAAATTAAACACTTTCCGTTACTCTACTTTCATTCTACTGTGGAAACTAGTATTTTTTTACGTCGCCACGCGGTCCGATATCAAAGCAAACTACGCTTACTGGGCCAGGCGGCGCGGCGCGGCGCGGCGCGGCGCGTCTCCGCTCCTCGTGTTTCAAAACACACTGCATAAACGTCCGTAACTCCTCGATGCTTTCACTTACAATCTTAAAACTTTGACACCGCCAAGCGACCACCGTCCTCAGTACGTCATAAAAATTTCAGCTCGATACGACCTTACTGTCCCAGGCAAAAACGCACTCAAAGACGCAAATACAAACCGAAGAACGGATTACACAAACTCGCGCAAAGCTACTTTTTCGTCTTATGTAGTTACAAATTAAACACTTTCCGTTACTCTACTTTCATTCTACTGTGGAAACTAGTATTTTTTTACGTCGCCACGCGGTCCGATATCAAAGCAAACTACGCTTACTGGGCCAGGCGGCGCGGCGCGGCGCGGCGCGGCGCGTCTCCGCTCCTCGTGTTTCAAAACACACTGCATAAACGTCCGTAACTCCTCGATGCTTTCACTTACAATCTTAAAACTTTGACACCGCCAAGCGACCACCGTCCTCAGTACGTCATAAAAATTTCAGCTCGATACGACCTTACTGTCCCAGGCAAAAACGCACTCAAAGACGCAAATACAAACCGAAGAACGGATTACACAAACTCGCGCAAAGCTACTTTTTCGTCTTATGTAGTTACAAATTAAACACTTTCCGTTACTCTACTTTCATTCTACTGTGGAAACTAGTATTTTTTTACGTCGCCACGCGGTCCGATATCAAAGCAAACTACGCTTACTGGGCCAGGCGGCGCGGCGCGGCGCGGCGCGGCGCGTCTCCGCTCCTCGTGTTTCAAAACACACTGCATAAACGTCCGTAACTCCTCGATGCTTTCACTTACAATCTTAAAACTTTGACACCGCCAAGCGACCACCGTCCTCAGTACGTCATAAAAATTTCAGCTCGATACGACCTTACTGTCCCAGGCAAAAACGCACTCAAAGACGCAAATACAAACCGAAGAACGGATTACACAAACTCGCGCAAAGCTACTTTTTCGTCTTATGTAGTTACAAATTAAACACTTTCCGTTACTCTACTTTCATTCTACTGTGGAAACTAGTATTTTTTTACGTCGCCACGCGGTCCGATATCAAAGCAAACTACGCTTACTGGGCCAGGCGGCGCGGCGCGGCGCGGCGCGGCGCGTCTCCGCTCCTCGTGTTTCAAAACACACTGCATAAACGTCCGTAACTCCTCGATGCTTTCACTTACAATCTTAAAACTTTGACACCGCCAAGCGACCACCGTCCTCAGTACGTCATAAAAATTTCAGCTCGATACGACCTTACTGTCCCAGGCAAAAACGCACTCAAAGACGCAAATACAAACCGAAGAACGGATTACACAAACTCGCGCAAAGCTACTTTTTCGTCTTATGTAGTTACAAATTAAACACTTTCCGTTACTCTACTTTCATTCTACTGTGGAAACTAGTATTTTTTTACGTCGCCACGCGGTCCGATATCAAAGCAAACTACGCTTACTGGGCCAGGCGGCGCGGCGCGGCGCGGCGCGGCGCGTCTCCGCTCCTCGTGTTTCAAAACACACTGCATAAACGTCCGTAACTCCTCGATGCTTTCACTTACAATCTTAAAACTTTGACACCGCCAAGCGACCACCGTCCTCAGTACGTCATAAAAATTTCAGCTCGATACGACCTTACTGTCCCAGGCAAAAACGCACTCAAAGACGCAAATACAAACCGAAGAACGGATTACACAAACTCGCGCAAAGCTACTTTTTCGTCTTATGTAGTTACAAATTAAACACTTTCCGTTACTCTACTTTCATTCTACTGTGGAAACTAGTATTTTTTTACGTCGCCACGCGGTCCGATATCAAAGCAAACTACGCTTACTGGGCCAGGCGGCGCGGCGCGGCGCGGCGCGGCGCGTCTCCGCTCCTCGTGTTTCAAAACACACTGCATAAACGTCCGTAACTCCTCGATGCTTTCACTTACAATCTTAAAACTTTGACACCGCCAAGCGACCACCGTCCTCAGTACGTCATAAAAATTTCAGCTCGATACGACCTTACTGTCCCAGGCAAAAACGCACTCAAAGACGCAAATACAAACCGAAGAACGGATTACACAAACTCGCGCAAAGCTACTTTTTCGTCTTATGTAGTTACAAATTAAACACTTTCCGTTACTCTACTTTCATTCTACTGTGGAAACTAGTATTTTTTTACGTCGCCACGCGGTCCGATATCAAAGCAAACTACGCTTACTGGGCCAGGCGGCGCGGCGCGGCGCGGCGCGGCGCGTCTCCGCTCCTCGTGTTTCAAAACACACTGCATAAACGTCCGTAACTCCTCGATGCTTTCACTTACAATCTTAAAACTTTGACACCGCCAAGCGACCACCGTCCTCAGTACGTCATAAAAATTTCAGCTCGATACGACCTTACTGTCCCAGGCAAAAACGCACTCAAAGACGCAAATACAAACCGAAGAACGGATTACACAAACTCGCGCAAAGCTACTTTTTCGTCTTATGTAGTTACAAATTAAACACTTTCCGTTACTCTACTTTCATTCTACTGTGGAAACTAGTATTTTTTTACGTCGCCACGCGGTCCGATATCAAAGCAAACTACGCTTACTGGGCCAGGCGGCGCGGCGCGGCGCGGCGCGGCGCGTCTCCGCTCCTCGTGTTTCAAAACACACTGCATAAACGTCCGTAACTCCTCGATGCTTTCACTTACAATCTTAAAACTTTGACACCGCCAAGCGACCACCGTCCTCAGTACGTCATAAAAATTTCAGCTCGATACGACCTTACTGTCCCAGGCAAAAACGCACTCAAAGACGCAAATACAAACCGAAGAACGGATTACACAAACTCGCGCAAAGCTACTTTTTCGTCTTATGTAGTTACAAATTAAACACTTTCCGTTACTCTACTTTCATTCTACTGTGGAAACTAGTATTTTTTTACGTCGCCACGCGGTCCGATATCAAAGCAAACTACGCTTACTGGGCCAGGCGGCGCGGCGCGGCGCGGCGCGGCGCGTCTCCGCTCCTCGTGTTTCAAAACACACTGCATAAACGTCCGTAACTCCTCGATGCTTTCACTTACAATCTTAAAACTTTGACACCGCCAAGCGACCACCGTCCTCAGTACGTCATAAAAATTTCAGCTCGATACGACCTTACTGTCCCAGGCAAAAACGCACTCAAAGACGCAAATACAAACCGAAGAACGGATTACACAAACTCGCGCAAAGCTACTTTTTCGTCTTATGTAGTTACAAATTAAACACTTTCCGTTACTCTACTTTCATTCTACTGTGGAAACTAGTATTTTTTTACGTCGCCACGCGGTCCGATATCAAAGCAAACTACGCTTACTGGGCCAGGCGGCGCGGCGCGGCGCGGCGCGGCGCGTCTCCGCTCCTCGTGTTTCAAAACACACTGCATAAACGTCCGTAACTCCTCGATGCTTTCACTTACAATCTTAAAACTTTGACACCGCCAAGCGACCACCGTCCTCAGTACGTCATAAAAATTTCAGCTCGATACGACCTTACTGTCCCAGGCAAAAACGCACTCAAAGACGCAAATACAAACCGAAGAACGGATTACACAAACTCGCGCAAAGCTACTTTTTCGTCTTATGTAGTTACAAATTAAACACTTTCCGTTACTCTACTTTCATTCTACTGTGGAAACTAGTATTTTTTTACGTCGCCACGCGGTCCGATATCAAAGCAAACTACGCTTACTGGGCCAGGCGGCGCGGCGCGGCGCGGCGCGGCGCGTCTCCGCTCCTCGTGTTTCAAAACACACTGCATAAACGTCCGTAACTCCTCGATGCTTTCACTTACAATCTTAAAACTTTGACACCGCCAAGCGACCACCGTCCTCAGTACGTCATAAAAATTTCAGCTCGATACGACCTTACTGTCCCAGGCAAAAACGCACTCAAAGACGCAAATACAAACCGAAGAACGGATTACACAAACTCGCGCAAAGCTACTTTTTCGTCTTATGTAGTTACAAATTAAACACTTTCCGTTACTCTACTTTCATTCTACTGTGGAAACTAGTATTTTTTTACGTCGCCACGCGGTCCGATATCAAAGCAAACTACGCTTACTGGGCCAGGCGGCGCGGCGCGGCGCGGCGCGGCGCGTCTCCGCTCCTCGTGTTTCAAAACACACTGCATAAACGTCCGTAACTCCTCGATGCTTTCACTTACAATCTTAAAACTTTGACACCGCCAAGCGACCACCGTCCTCAGTACGTCATAAAAATTTCAGCTCGATACGACCTTACTGTCCCAGGCAAAAACGCACTCAAAGACGCAAATACAAACCGAAGAACGGATTACACAAACTCGCGCAAAGCTACTTTTTCGTCTTATGTAGTTACAAATTAAACACTTTCCGTTACTCTACTTTCATTCTACTGTGGAAACTAGTATTTTTTTACGTCGCCACGCGGTCCGATATCAAAGCAAACTACGCTTACTGGGCCAGGCGGCGCGGCGCGGCGCGGCGCGGCGCGTCTCCGCTCCTCGTGTTTCAAAACACACTGCATAAACGTCCGTAACTCCTCGATGCTTTCACTTACAATCTTAAAACTTTGACACCGCCAAGCGACCACCGTCCTCAGTACGTCATAAAAATTTCAGCTCGATACGACCTTACTGTCCCAGGCAAAAACGCACTCAAAGACGCAAATACAAACCGAAGAACGGATTACACAAACTCGCGCAAAGCTACTTTTTCGTCTTATGTAGTTACAAATTAAACACTTTCCGTTACTCTACTTTCATTCTACTGTGGAAACTAGTATTTTTTTACGTCGCCACGCGGTCCGATATCAAAGCAAACTACGCTTACTGGGCCAGGCGGCGCGGCGCGGCGCGGCGCGGCGCGTCTCCGCTCCTCGTGTTTCAAAACACACTGCATAAACGTCCGTAACTCCTCGATGCTTTCACTTACAATCTTAAAACTTTGACACCGCCAAGCGACCACCGTCCTCAGTACGTCATAAAAATTTCAGCTCGATACGACCTTACTGTCCCAGGCAAAAACGCACTCAAAGACGCAAATACAAACCGAAGAACGGATTACACAAACTCGCGCAAAGCTACTTTTTCGTCTTATGTAGTTACAAATTAAACACTTTCCGTTACTCTACTTTCATTCTACTGTGGAAACTAGTATTTTTTTACGTCGCCACGCGGTCCGATATCAAAGCAAACTACGCTTACTGGGCCAGGCGGCGCGGCGCGGCGCGGCGCGGCGCGTCTCCGCTCCTCGTGTTTCAAAACACACTGCATAAACGTCCGTAACTCCTCGATGCTTTCACTTACAATCTTAAAACTTTGACACCGCCAAGCGACCACCGTCCTCAGTACGTCATAAAAATTTCAGCTCGATACGACCTTACTGTCCCAGGCAAAAACGCACTCAAAGACGCAAATACAAACCGAAGAACGGATTACACAAACTCGCGCAAAGCTACTTTTTCGTCTTATGTAGTTACAAATTAAACACTTTCCGTTACTCTACTTTCATTCTACTGTGGAAACTAGTATTTTTTTACGTCGCCACGCGGTCCGATATCAAAGCAAACTACGCTTACTGGGCCAGGCGGCGCGGCGCGGCGCGGCGCGGCGCGTCTCCGCTCCTCGTGTTTCAAAACACACTGCATAAACGTCCGTAACTCCTCGATGCTTTCACTTACAATCTTAAAACTTTGACACCGCCAAGCGACCACCGTCCTCAGTACGTCATAAAAATTTCAGCTCGATACGACCTTACTGTCCCAGGCAAAAACGCACTCAAAGACGCAAATACAAACCGAAGAACGGATTACACAAACTCGCGCAAAGCTACTTTTTCGTCTTATGTAGTTACAAATTAAACACTTTCCGTTACTCTACTTTCATTCTACTGTGGAAACTAGTATTTTTTTACGTCGCCACGCGGTCCGATATCAAAGCAAACTACGCTTACTGGGCCAGGCGGCGCGGCGCGGCGCGGCGCGGCGCGTCTCCGCTCCTCGTGTTTCAAAACACACTGCATAAACGTCCGTAACTCCTCGATGCTTTCACTTACAATCTTAAAACTTTGACACCGCCAAGCGACCACCGTCCTCAGTACGTCATAAAAATTTCAGCTCGATACGACCTTACTGTCCCAGGCAAAAACGCACTCAAAGACGCAAATACAAACCGAAGAACGGATTACACAAACTCGCGCAAAGCTACTTTTTCGTCTTATGTAGTTACAAATTAAACACTTTCCGTTACTCTACTTTCATTCTACTGTGGAAACTAGTATTTTTTTACGTCGCCACGCGGTCCGATATCAAAGCAAACTACGCTTACTGGGCCAGGCGGCGCGGCGCGGCGCTGCGCGGCGCGTCTCCGCTCCTCGTGTTTCAAAACACACTGCATAAACGTCCGTAACTCCTCGATGCTTTCACTTACAATCTTAAAACTTTGACACCGCCAAGCGACCACCGTCCTCAGTACGTCATAAAAATTTCAGCTCGATACGACCTTACTGTCCCAGGCAAAAACGCACTCAAAGACGCAAATACAAACCGAAGAACGGATTACACAAACTCGCGCAAAGCTACTTTTTCGTCTTATGTAGTTACAAATTAAACACTTTCCGTTACTCTACTTTCATTCTACTGTGGAAACTAGTATTTTTTTACGTCGCCACGCGGTCCGATATCAAAGCAAACTACGCTTACTGGGCCAGGCGGCGCGGCGCGGCGCGGCGCGGCGCGTCTCCGCTCCTCGTGTTTCAAAACACACTGCATAAACGTCCGTAACTCCTCGATGCTTTCACTTACAATCTTAAAACTTTGACACCGCCAAGCGACCACCGTCCTCAGTACGTCATAAAAATTTCAGCTCGATACGACCTTACTGTCCCAGGCAAAAACGCACTCAAAGACGCAAATACAAACCGAAGAACGGATTACACAAACTCGCGCAAAGCTACTTTTTCGTCTTATGTAGTTACAAATTAAACACTTTCCGTTACTCTACTTTCATTCTACTGTGGAAACTAGTATTTTTTTACGTCGCCACGCGGTCCGATATCAAAGCAAACTACGCTTACTGGGCCAGGCGGCGCGGCGCGGCGCGGCGCGGCGCGTCTCCGCTCCTCGTGTTTCAAAACACACTGCATAAACGTCCGTAACTCCTCGATGCTTTCACTTACAATCTTAAAACTTTGACACCGCCAAGCGACCACCGTCCTCAGTACGTCATAAAAATTTCAGCTCGATACGACCTTACTGTCCCAGGCAAAAACGCACTCAAAGACGCAAATACAAACCGAAGAACGGATTACACAAACTCGCGCAAAGCTACTTTTTCGTCTTATGTAGTTACAAATTAAACACTTTCCGTTACTCTACTTTCATTCTACTGTGGAAACTAGTATTTTTTTACGTCGCCACGCGGTCCGATATCAAAGCAAACTACGCTTACTGGGCCAGGCGGCGCGGCGCGGCGCGGCGCGGCGCGTCTCCGCTCCTCGTGTTTCAAAACACACTGCATAAACGTCCGTAACTCCTCGATGCTTTCACTTACAATCCTAAAACTTTGACACCGCCAAGCGACCACCGTCCTCAGTACGTCATAAAAATTTCAGCTCGATACGACCTTACTGTCCCAGGCAAAAACGCACTCAAAGACGCAAATACAAACCGAAGAACGGATTACACAAACTCGCGCAAAGCTACTTTTTCGTCTTATGTAGTTACAAATTAAACACTTTCCGTTACTCTACTTTCATTCTACTGTGGAAACTAGTATTTTTTTACGTCGCCACGCGGTCCGATATCAAAGCAAACTACGCTTACTGGGCCAGGCGGCGCGGCGCGGCGCGGCGCGGCGCGTCTCCGCTCCTCGTGTTTCAAAACACACTGCATAAACGTCCGTAACTCCTCGATGCTTTCACTTACAATCTTAAAACTTTGACACCGCCAAGCGACCACCGTCCTCAGTACGTCATAAAAATTTCAGCTCGATACGACCTTACTGTCCCAGGCAAAAACGCACTCAAAGACGCAAATACAAACCGAAGAACGGATTACACAAACTCGCGCAAAGCTACTTTTTCGTCTTATGTAGTTACAAATTAAACACTTTCCGTTACTCTACTTTCATTCTACTGTGGAAACTAGTATTTTTTTACGTCGCCACGCGGTCCGATATCAAAGCAAACTACGCTTACTGGGCCAGGCGGCGCGGCGCGGCGCGGCGCGGCGCGTCTCCGCTCCTCGTGTTTCAAAACACACTGCATAAACGTCCGTAACTCCTCGATGCTTTCACTTACAATCTTAAAACTTTGACACCGCCAAGCGACCACCGTCCTCAGTACGTCATAAAAATTTCAGCTCGATACGACCTTACTGTCCCAGGCAAAAACGCACTCAAAGACGCAAATACAAACCGAAGAACGGATTACACAAACTCGCGCAAAGCTACTTTTTCGTCTTATGTAGTTACAAATTAAACACTTTCCGTTACTCTACTTTCATTCTACTGTGGAAACTAGTATTTTTTTACGTCGCCACGCGGTCCGATATCAAAGCAAACTACGCTTACTGGGCCAGGCGGCGCGGCGCGGCGCGGCGCGGCGCGTCTCCGCTCCTCGTGTTTCAAAACACACTGCATAAACGTCCGTAACTCCTCGATGCTTTCACTTACAATCTTAAAACTTTGACACCGCCAAGCGACCACCGTCCTCAGTACGTCATAAAAATTTCAGCTCGATACGACCTTACTGTCCCAGGCAAAAACGCACTCAAAGACGCAAATACAAACCGAAGAACGGATTACACAAACTCGCGCAAAGCTACTTTTTCGTCTTATGTAGTTACAAATTAAACACTTTCCGTTACTCTACTTTCATTCTACTGTGGAAACTAGTATTTTTTTACGTCGCCACGCGGTCCGATATCAAAGCAAACTACGCTTACTGGGCCAGGCGGCGCGGCGCGGCGCGGCGCGGCGCGTCTCCGCTCCTCGTGTTTCAAAACACACTGCATAAACGTCCGTAACTCCTCGATGCTTTCACTTACAATCTTAAAACTTTGACACCGCCGAGCGACCACCGTCCTCAGTACGTCATAAAAATTTCAGCTCGATACGACCTTACTGTCCCAGGCAAAAACGCACTCAAAGACGCAAATACAAACCGAAGAACGGATTACACAAACTCGCGCAAAGCTACTTTTTCGTCTTATGTAGTTACAAATTAAACACTTTCCGTTACTCTACTTTCATTCTACTGTGGAAACTAGTATTTTTTTACGTCGCCACGCGGTCCGATATCAAAGCAAACTACGCTTACTGGGCCAGGCGGCGCGGCGCGGCGCGGCGCGGCGCGTCTCCGCTCCTCGTGTTTCAAAACACACTGCATAAACGTCCGTAACTCCTCGATGCTTTCACTTACAATCTTAAAACTTTGACACCGCCAAGCGACCACCGTCCTCAGTACGTCATAAAAATTTCAGCTCGATACGACCTTACTGTCCCAGGCAAAAACGCACTCAAAGACGCAAATACAAACCGAAGAACGGATTACACAAACTCGCGCAAAGCTACTTTTTCGTCTTATGTAGTTACAAATTAAACACTTTCCGTTACTCTACTTTCATTCTACTGTGGAAACTAGTATTTTTTTACGTCGCCACGCGGTCCGATATCAAAGCAAACTACGCTTACTGGGCCAGGCGGCGCGGCGCGGCGCGGCGCGGCGCGTCTCCGCTCCTCGTGTTTCAAAACACACTGCATAAACGTCCGTAACTCCTCGATGCTTTCACTTACAATCTTAAAACTTTGACACCGCCAAGCGACCACCGTCCTCAGTACGTCATAAAAATTTCAGCTCGATACGACCTTACTGTCCCAGGCAAAAACGCACTCAAAGACGCAAATACAAACCGAAGAACGGATTACACAAACTCGCGCAAAGCTACTTTTTCGTCTTATGTAGTTACAAATTAAACACTTTCCGTTACTCTACTTTCATTCTACTGTGGAAACTAGTATTTTTTTACGTCGCCACGCGGTCCGATATCAAAGCAAACTACGCTTACTGGGCCAGGCGGCGCGGCGCGGCGCGGCGCGGCGCGTCTCCGCTCCTCGTGTTTCAAAACACACTGCATAAACGTCCGTAACTCCTCGATGCTTTCACTTACAATCTTAAAACTTTGACACCGCCAAGCGACCACCGTCCTCAGTACGTCATAAAAATTTCAGCTCGATACGACCTTACTGTCCCAGGCAAAAACGCACTCAAAGACGCAAATACAAACCGAAGAACGGATTACACAAACTCGCGCAAAGCTACTTTTTCGTCTTATGTAGTTACAAATTAAACACTTTCCGTTACTCTACTTTCATTCTACTGTGGAAACTAGTATTTTTTTACGTCGCCACGCGGTCCGATATCAAAGCAAACTACGCTTACTGGGCCAGGCGGCGCGGCGCGGCGCGGCGCGGCGCGTCTCCGCTCCTCGTGTTTCAAAACACACTGCATAAACGTCCGTAACTCCTCGATGCTTTCACTTACAATCTTAAAACTTTGACACCGCCAAGCGACCACCGTCCTCAGTACGTCATAAAAATTTCAGCTCGATACGACCTTACTGTCCCAGGCAAAAACGCACTCAAAGACGCAAATACAAACCGAAGAACGGATTACACAAACTCGCGCAAAGCTACTTTTTCGTCTTATGTAGTTACAAATTAAACACTTTCCGTTACTCTACTTTCATTCTACTGTGGAAACTAGTATTTTTTTACGTCGCCACGCGGTCCGATATCAAAGCAAACTACGCTTACTGGGCCAGGCGGCGCGGCGCGGCGCGGCGCGGCGCGTCTCCGCTCCTCGTGTTTCAAAACACACTGCATAAACGTCCGTAACTCCTCGATGCTTTCACTTACAATCTTAAAACTTTGACACCGCCAAGCGACCACCGTCCTCAGTACGTCATAAAAATTTCAGCTCGATACGACCTTACTGTCCCAGGCAAAAACGCACTCAAAGACGCAAATACAAACCGAAGAACGGATTACACAAACTCGCGCAAAGCTACTTTTTCGTCTTATGTAGTTACAAATTAAACACTTTCCGTTACTCTACTTTCATTCTACTGTGGAAACTAGTATTTTTTTACGTCGCCACGCGGTCCGATATCAAAGCAAACTACGCTTACTGGGCCAGGCGGCGCGGCGCGGCGCGGCGCGGCGCGTCTCCGCTCCTCGTGTTTCAAAACACACTGCATAAACGTCCGTAACTCCTCGATGCTTTCACTTACAATCTTAAAACTTTGACACCGCCAAGCGACCACCGTCCTCAGTACGTCATAAAAATTTCAGCTCGATACGACCTTACTGTCCCAGGCAAAAACGCACTCAAAGACGCAAATACAAACCGAAGAACGGATTACACAAACTCGCGCAAAGCTACTTTTTCGTCTTATGTAGTTACAAATTAAACACTTTCCGTTACTCTACTTTCATTCTACTGTGGAAACTAGTATTTTTTTACGTCGCCACGCGGTCCGATATCAAAGCAAACTACGCTTACTGGGCCAGGCGGCGCGGCGCGGCGCGGCGCGGCGCGTCTCCGCTCCTCGTGTTTCAAAACACACTGCATAAACGTCCGTAACTCCTCGATGCTTTCACTTACAATCTTAAAACTTTGACACCGCCAAGCGACCACCGTCCTCAGTACGTCATAAAAATTTCAGCTCGATACGACCTTACTGTCCCAGGCAAAAACGCACTCAAAGACGCAAATACAAACCGAAGAACGGATTACACAAACTCGCGCAAAGCTACTTTTTCGTCTTATGTAGTTACAAATTAAACACTTTCCGTTACTCTACTTTCATTCTACTGTGGAAACTAGTATTTTTTTACGTCGCCACGCGGTCCGATATCAAAGCAAACTACGCTTACTGGGCCAGGCGGCGCGGCGCGGCGCGGCGCGGCGCGTCTCCGCTCCTCGTGTTTCAAAACACACTGCATAAACGTCCGTAACTCCTCGATGCTTTCACTTACAATCTTAAAACTTTGACACCGCCAAGCGACCACCGTCCTCAGTACGTCATAAAAATTTCAGCTCGATACGACCTTACTGTCCCAGGCAAAAACGCACTCAAAGACGCAAATACAAACCGAAGAACGGATTACACAAACTCGCGCAAAGCTACTTTTTCGTCTTATGTAGTTACAAATTAAACACTTTCCGTTACTCTACTTTCATTCTACTGTGGAAACTAGTATTTTTTTACGTCGCCACGCGGTCCGATATCAAAGCAAACTACGCTTACTGGGCCAGGCGGCGCGGCGCGGCGCGGCGCGGCGCGTCTCCGCTCCTCGTGTTTCAAAACACACTGCATAAACGTCCGTAACTCCTCGATGCTTTCACTTACAATCTTAAAACTTTGACACCGCCAAGCGACCACCGTCCTCAGTACGTCATAAAAATTTCAGCTCGATACGACCTTACTGTCCCAGGCAAAAACGCACTCAAAGACGCAAATACAAACCGAAGAACGGATTACACAAACTCGCGCAAAGCTACTTTTTCGTCTTATGTAGTTACAAATTAAACACTTTCCGTTACTCTACTTTCATTCTACTGTGGAAACTAGTATTTTTTTACGTCGCCACGCGGTCCGATATCAAAGCAAACTACGCTTACTGGGCCAGGCGGCGCGGCGCGGCGCGGCGCGGCGCGTCTCCGCTCCTCGTGTTTCAAAACACACTGCATAAACGTCCGTAACTCCTCGATGCTTTCACTTACAATCTTAAAACTTTGACACCGCCAAGCGACCACCGTCCTCAGTACGTCATAAAAATTTCAGCTCGATACGACCTTACTGTCCCAGGCAAAAACGCACTCAAAGACGCAAATACAAACCGAAGAACGGATTACACAAACTCGCGCAAAGCTACTTTTTCGTCTTATGTAGTTACAAATTAAACACTTTCCGTTACTCTACTTTCATTCTACTGTGGAAACTAGTATTTTTTTACGTCGCCACGCGGTCCGATATCAAAGCAAACTACGCTTACTGGGCCAGGCGGCGCGGCGCGGCGCGGCGCGGCGCGTCTCCGCTCCTCGTGTTTCAAAACACACTGCATAAACGTCCGTAACTCCTCGATGCTTTCACTTACAATCTTAAAACTTTGACACCGCCAAGCGACCACCGTCCTCAGTACGTCATAAAAATTTCAGCTCGATACGACCTTACTGTCCCAGGCAAAAACGCACTCAAAGACGCAAATACAAACCGAAGAACGGATTACACAAACTCGCGCAAAGCTACTTTTTCGTCTTATGTAGTTACAAATTAAACACTTTCCGTTACTCTACTTTCATTCTACTGTGGAAACTAGTATTTTTTTACGTCGCCACGCGGTCCGATATCAAAGCAAACTACGCTTACTGGGCCAGGCGGCGCGGCGCGGCGCGGCGCGGCGCGTCTCCGCTCCTCGTGTTTCAAAACACACTGCATAAACGTCCGTAACTCCTCGATGCTTTCACTTACAATCTTAAAACTTTGACACCGCCAAGCGACCACCGTCCTCAGTACGTCATAAAAATTTCAGCTCGATACGACCTTACTGTCCCAGGCAAAAACGCACTCAAAGACGCAAATACAAACCGAAGAACGGATTACACAAACTCGCGCAAAGCTACTTTTTCGTCTTATGTAGTTACAAATTAAACACTTTCCGTTACTCTACTTTCATTCTACTGTGGAAACTAGTATTTTTTTACGTCGCCACGCGGTCCGATATCAAAGCAAACTACGCTTACTGGGCCAGGCGGCGCGGCGCGGCGCGGCGCGGCGCGTCTCCGCTCCTCGTGTTTCAAAACACACTGCATAAACGTCCGTAACTCCTCGATGCTTTCACTTACAATCTTAAAACTTTGACACCGCCAAGCGACCACCGTCCTCAGTACGTCATAAAAATTTCAGCTCGATACGACCTTACTGTCCCAGGCAAAAACGCACTCAAAGACGCAAATACAAACCGAAGAACGGATTACACAAACTCGCGCAAAGCTACTTTTTCGTCTTATGTAGTTACAAATTAAACACTTTCCGTTACTCTACTTTCATTCTACTGTGGAAACTAGTATTTTTTTACGTCGCCACGCGGTCCGATATCAAAGCAAACTACGCTTACTGGGCCAGGCGGCGCGGCGCGGCGCGGCGCGGCGCGTCTCCGCTCCTCGTGTTTCAAAACACACTGCATAAACGTCCGTAACTCCTCGATGCTTTCACTTACAATCTTAAAACTTTGACACCGCCAAGCGACCACCGTCCTCAGTACGTCATAAAAATTTCAGCTCGATACGACCTTACTGTCCCAGGCAAAAACGCACTCAAAGACGCAAATACAAACCGAAGAACGGATTACACAAACTCGCGCAAAGCTACTTTTTCGTCTTATGTAGTTACAAATTAAACACTTTCCGTTACTCTACTTTCATTCTACTGTGGAAACTAGTATTTTTTTACGTCGCCACGCGGTCCGATATCAAAGCAAACTACGCTTACTGGGCCAGGCGGCGCGGCGCGGCGCGGCGCGGCGCGTCTCCGCTCCTCGTGTTTCAAAACACACTGCATAAACGTCCGTAACTCCTCGATGCTTTCACTTACAATCTTAAAACTTTGACACCGCCAAGCGACCACCGTCCTCAGTACGTCATAAAAATTTCAGCTCGATACGACCTTACTGTCCCAGGCAAAAACGCACTCAAAGACGCAAATACAAACCGAAGAACGGATTACACAAACTCGCGCAAAGCTACTTTTTCGTCTTATGTAGTTACAAATTAAACACTTTCCGTTACTCTACTTTCATTCTACTGTGGAAACTAGTATTTTTTTACGTCGCCACGCGGTCCGATATCAAAGCAAACTACGCTTACTGGGCCAGGCGGCGCGGCGCGGCGCGGCGCGGCGCGTCTCCGCTCCTCGTGTTTCAAAACACACTGCATAAACGTCCGTAACTCCTCGATGCTTTCACTTACAATCTTAAAACTTTGACACCGCCAAGCGACCACCGTCCTCAGTACGTCATAAAAATTTCAGCTCGATACGACCTTACTGTCCCAGGCAAAAACGCACTCAAAGACGCAAATACAAACCGAAGAACGGATTACACAAACTCGCGCAAAGCTACTTTTTCGTCTTATGTAGTTACAAATTAAACACTTTCCGTTACTCTACTTTCATTCTACTGTGGAAACTAGTATTTTTTTACGTCGCCACGCGGTCCGATATCAAAGCAAACTACGCTTACTGGGCCAGGCGGCGCGGCGCGGCGCGGCGCGGCGCGTCTCCGCTCCTCGTGTTTCAAAACACACTGCATAAACGTCCGTAACTCCTCGATGCTTTCACTTACAATCTTAAAACTTTGACACCGCCAAGCGACCACCGTCCTCAGTACGTCATAAAAATTTCAGCTCGATACGACCTTACTGTCCCAGGCAAAAACGCACTCAAAGACGCAAATACAAACCGAAGAACGGATTACACAAACTCGCGCAAAGCTACTTTTTCGTCTTATGTAGTTACAAATTAAACACTTTCCGTTACTCTACTTTCATTCTACTGTGGAAACTAGTATTTTTTTACGTCGCCACGCGGTCCGATATCAAAGCAAACTACGCTTACTGGGCCAGGCGGCGCGGCGCGGCGCGGCGCGGCGCGTCTCCGCTCCTCGTGTTTCAAAACACACTGCATAAACGTCCGTAACTCCTCGATGCTTTCACTTACAATCTTAAAACTTTGACACCGCCAAGCGACCACCGTCCTCAGTACGTCATAAAAATTTCAGCTCGATACGACCTTACTGTCCCAGGCAAAAACGCACTCAAAGACGCAAATACAAACCGAAGAACGGATTACACAAACTCGCGCAAAGCTACTTTTTCGTCTTATGTAGTTACAAATTAAACACTTTCCGTTACTCTACTTTCATTCTACTGTGGAAACTAGTATTTTTTTACGTCGCCACGCGGTCCGATATCAAAGCAAACTACGCTTACTGGGCCAGGCGGCGCGGCGCGGCGCGGCGCGGCGCGTCTCCGCTCCTCGTGTTTCAAAACACACTGCATAAACGTCCGTAACTCCTCGATGCTTTCACTTACAATCTTAAAACTTTGACACCGCCAAGCGACCACCGTCCTCAGTACGTCATAAAAATTTCAGCTCGATACGACCTTACTGTCCCAGGCAAAAACGCACTCAAAGACGCAAATACAAACCGAAGAACGGATTACACAAACTCGCGCAAAGCTACTTTTTCGTCTTATGTAGTTACAAATTAAACACTTTCCGTTACTCTACTTTCATTCTACTGTGGAAACTAGTATTTTTTTACGTCGCCACGCGGTCCGATATCAAAGCAAACTACGCTTACTGGGCCAGGCGGCGCGGCGCGGCGCGGCGCGGCGCGTCTCCGCTCCTCGTGTTTCAAAACACACTGCATAAACGTCCGTAACTCCTCGATGCTTTCACTTACAATCTTAAAACTTTGACACCGCCAAGCGACCACCGTCCTCAGTACGTCATAAAAATTTCAGCTCGATACGACCTTACTGTCCCAGGCAAAAACGCACTCAAAGACGCAAATACAAACCGAAGAACGGATTACACAAACTCGCGCAAAGCTACTTTTTCGTCTTATGTAGTTACAAATTAAACACTTTCCGTTACTCTACTTTCATTCTACTGTGGAAACTAGTATTTTTTTACGTCGCCACGCGGTCCGATATCAAAGCAAACTACGCTTACTGGGCCAGGCGGCGCGGCGCGGCGCGGCGCGGCGCGTCTCCGCTCCTCGTGTTTCAAAACACACTGCATAAACGTCCGTAACTCCTCGATGCTTTCACTTACAATCTTAAAACTTTGACACCGCCAAGCGACCACCGTCCTCAGTACGTCATAAAAATTTCAGCTCGATACGACCTTACTGTCCCAGGCAAAAACGCACTCAAAGACGCAAATACAAACCGAAGAACGGATTACACAAACTCGCGCAAAGCTACTTTTTCGTCTTATGTAGTTACAAATTAAACACTTTCCGTTACTCTACTTTCATTCTACTGTGGAAACTAGTATTTTTTTACGTCGCCACGCGGTCCGATATCAAAGCAAACTACGCTTACTGGGCCAGGCGGCGCGGCGCGGCGCGGCGCGGCGCGTCTCCGCTCCTCGTGTTTCAAAACACACTGCATAAACGTCCGTAACTCCTCGATGCTTTCACTTACAATCTTAAAACTTTGACACCGCCAAGCGACCACCGTCCTCAGTACGTCATAAAAATTTCAGCTCGATACGACCTTACTGTCCCAGGCAAAAACGCACTCAAAGACGCAAATACAAACCGAAGAACGGATTACACAAACTCGCGCAAAGCTACTTTTTCGTCTTATGTAGTTACAAATTAAACACTTTCCGTTACTCTACTTTCATTCTACTGTGGAAACTAGTATTTTTTTACGTCGCCACGCGGTCCGATATCAAAGCAAACTACGCTTACTGGGCCAGGCGGCGCGGCGCGGCGCGGCGCGGCGCGTCTCCGCTCCTCGTGTTTCAAAACACACTGCATAAACGTCCGTAACTCCTCGATGCTTTCACTTACAATCTTAAAACTTTGACACCGCCAAGCGACCACCGTCCTCAGTACGTCATAAAAATTTCAGCTCGATACGACCTTACTGTCCCAGGCAAAAACGCACTCAAAGACGCAAATACAAACCGAAGAACGGATTACACAAACTCGCGCAAAGCTACTTTTTCGTCTTATGTAGTTACAAATTAAACACTTTCCGTTACTCTACTTTCATTCTACTGTGGAAACTAGTATTTTTTTACGTCGCCACGCGGTCCGATATCAAAGCAAACTACGCTTACTGGGCCAGGCGGCGCGGCGCGGCGCGGCGCGGCGCGTCTCCGCTCCTCGTGTTTCAAAACACACTGCATAAACGTCCGTAACTCCTCGATGCTTTCACTTACAATCTTAAAACTTTGACACCGCCAAGCGACCACCGTCCTCAGTACGTCATAAAAATTTCAGCTCGATACGACCTTACTGTCCCAGGCAAAAACGCACTCAAAGACGCAAATACAAACCGAAGAACGGATTACACAAACTCGCGCAAAGCTACTTTTTCGTCTTATGTAGTTACAAATTAAACACTTTCCGTTACTCTACTTTCATTCTACTGTGGAAACTAGTATTTTTTTACGTCGCCACGCGGTCCGATATCAAAGCAAACTACGCTTACTGGGCCAGGCGGCGCGGCGCGGCGCGGCGCGGCGCGTCTCCGCTCCTCGTGTTTCAAAACACACTGCATAAACGTCCGTAACTCCTCGATGCTTTCACTTACAATCTTAAAACTTTGACACCGCCAAGCGACCACCGTCCTCAGTACGTCATAAAAATTTCAGCTCGATACGACCTTACTGTCCCAGGCAAAAACGCACTCAAAGACGCAAATACAAACCGAAGAACGGATTACACAAACTCGCGCAAAGCTACTTTTTCGTCTTATGTAGTTACAAATTAAACACTTTCCGTTACTCTACTTTCATTCTACTGTGGAAACTAGTATTTTTTTACGTCGCCACGCGGTCCGATATCAAAGCAAACTACGCTTACTGGGCCAGGCGGCGCGGCGCGGCGCGGCGCGGCGCGTCTCCGCTCCTCGTGTTTCAAAACACACTGCATAAACGTCCGTAACTCCTCGATGCTTTCACTTACAATCTTAAAACTTTGACACCGCCAAGCGACCACCGTCCTCAGTACGTCATAAAAATTTCAGCTCGATACGACCTTACTGTCCCAGGCAAAAACGCACTCAAAGACGCAAATACAAACCGAAGAACGGATTACACAAACTCGCGCAAAGCTACTTTTTCGTCTTATGTAGTTACAAATTAAACACTTTCCGTTACTCTACTTTCATTCTACTGTGGAAACTAGTATTTTTTTACGTCGCCACGCGGTCCGATATCAAAGCAAACTACGCTTACTGGGCCAGGCGGCGCGGCGCGGCGCGGCGCGGCGCGTCTCCGCTCCTCGTGTTTCAAAACACACTGCATAAACGTCCGTAACTCCTCGATGCTTTCACTTACAATCTTAAAACTTTGACACCGCCAAGCGACCACCGTCCTCAGTACGTCATAAAAATTTCAGCTCGATACGACCTTACTGTCCCAGGCAAAAACGCACTCAAAGACGCAAATACAAACCGAAGAACGGATTACACAAACTCGCGCAAAGCTACTTTTTCGTCTTATGTAGTTACAAATTAAACACTTTCCGTTACTCTACTTTCATTCTACTGTGGAAACTAGTATTTTTTTACGTCGCCACGCGGTCCGATATCAAAGCAAACTACGCTTACTGGGCCAGGCGGCGCGGCGCGGCGCGGCGCGGCGCGTCTCCGCTCCTCGTGTTTCAAAACACACTGCATAAACGTCCGTAACTCCTCGATGCTTTCACTTACAATCTTAAAACTTTGACACCGCCAAGCGACCACCGTCCTCAGTACGTCATAAAAATTTCAGCTCGATACGACCTTACTGTCCCAGGCAAAAACGCACTCAAAGACGCAAATACAAACCGAAGAACGGATTACACAAACTCGCGCAAAGCTACTTTTTCGTCTTATGTAGTTACAAATTAAACACTTTCCGTTACTCTACTTTCATTCTACTGTGGAAACTAGTATTTTTTTACGTCGCCACGCGGTCCGATATCAAAGCAAACTACGCTTACTGGGCCAGGCGGCGCGGCGCGGCGCGGCGCGGCGCGTCTCCGCTCCTCGTGTTTCAAAACACACTGCATAAACGTCCGTAACTCCTCGATGCTTTCACTTACAATCTTAAAACTTTGACACCGCCAAGCGACCACCGTCCTCAGTACGTCATAAAAATTTCAGCTCGATACGACCTTACTGTCCCAGGCAAAAACGCACTCAAAGACGCAAATACAAACCGAAGAACGGATTACACAAACTCGCGCAAAGCTACTTTTTCGTCTTATGTAGTTACAAATTAAACACTTTCCGTTACTCTACTTTCATTCTACTGTGGAAACTAGTATTTTTTTACGTCGCCACGCGGTCCGATATCAAAGCAAACTACGCTTACTGGGCCAGGCGGCGCGGCGCGGCGCGGCGCGGCGCGTCTCCGCTCCTCGTGTTTCAAAACACACTGCATAAACGTCCGTAACTCCTCGATGCTTTCACTTACAATCTTAAAACTTTGACACCGCCAAGCGACCACCGTCCTCAGTACGTCATAAAAATTTCAGCTCGATACGACCTTACTGTCCCAGGCAAAAACGCACTCAAAGACGCAAATACAAACCGAAGAACGGATTACACAAACTCGCGCAAAGCTACTTTTTCGTCTTATGTAGTTACAAATTAAACACTTTCCGTTACTCTACTTTCATTCTACTGTGGAAACTAGTATTTTTTTACGTCGCCACGCGGTCCGATATCAAAGCAAACTACGCTTACTGGGCCAGGCGGCGCGGCGCGGCGCGGCGCGGCGCGTCTCCGCTCCTCGTGTTTCAAAACACACTGCATAAACGTCCGTAACTCCTCGATGCTTTCACTTACAATCTTAAAACTTTGACACCGCCAAGCGACCACCGTCCTCAGTACGTCATAAAAATTTCAGCTCGATACGACCTTACTGTCCCAGGCAAAAACGCACTCAAAGACGCAAATACAAACCGAAGAACGGATTACACAAACTCGCGCAAAGCTACTTTTTCGTCTTATGTAGTTACAAATTAAACACTTTCCGTTACTCTACTTTCATTCTACTGTGGAAACTAGTATTTTTTTACGTCGCCACGCGGTCCGATATCAAAGCAAACTACGCTTACTGGGCCAGGCGGCGCGGCGCGGCGCGGCGCGGCGCGTCTCCGCTCCTCGTGTTTCAAAACACACTGCATAAACGTCCGTAACTCCTCGATGCTTTCACTTACAATCTTAAAACTTTGACACCGCCAAGCGACCACCGTCCTCAGTACGTCATAAAAATTTCAGCTCGATACGACCTTACTGTCCCAGGCAAAAACGCACTCAAAGACGCAAATACAAACCGAAGAACGGATTACACAAACTCGCGCAAAGCTACTTTTTCGTCTTATGTAGTTACAAATTAAACACTTTCCGTTACTCTACTTTCATTCTACTGTGGAAACTAGTATTTTTTTACGTCGCCACGCGGTCCGATATCAAAGCAAAACTACGCTTACTGGGCCAGGCGGCGCGGCGCGGCGCGGCGCGGCGCGTCTCCGCTCCTCGTGTTTCAAAACACACTGCATAAACGTCCGTAACTCCTCGATGCTTTCACTTACAATCTTAAAACTTTGACACCGCCAAGCGACCACCGTCCTCAGTACGTCATAAAAATTTCAGCTCGATAC
>NW_026045863.1:0-23539 GCF_023898315.1 Schistocerca nitens
TGAGACGCGCAGCTGCTCGTTGCACCTCCTGTCATTCGCTTGTCGCGTGCAACCTTCGACACACGCGGAAGGCGCATCTCGTCCCTGGTGTCCAGCGGGGGGCTGGCGCGCGGCCGACCGGCGTATGGTCTGTGCGGGTGTGGCAGTGTCGTGCTGGAGGGCGCCACTGGTAGCGATGTGAGCTTCCTCGCCTCACACCGGGTGTTTGCGTAGTTGGCAGTGCATTCGCACCTTTCCTATCCCTGTCCCCGTCCCGACTTGGCCCGACTTTGCTCGACTGCCGCTCGCTGCCGCTCGGGTCGTGGTCCATATGACGGCGCAAGCACGACAAACGTCTGCGGGACTAGACGACGCGACTAAAGAAAAAAATTTATGATTACAAATCAAATTTGGAACTTTACGGTGCAGCACAACAATAGGCGCTGACGCATTTCAGGGCAGATTCGTGCTGTTTTAATCGTTTTCAAAGACTTCCCGGCAAACTTCGTTAGCACATTCTCCCTCAAACTGAGTTAATTACCGCATTATCGTACCGTTGCATTAGTTTAAAATGCTTAAGAAAGCATCTTTGTCATGACAGAAAGGTAGTATGAAACGACTGCTGGCAGGATAGCGACTTAAAAAGCAAAAATGCAGGGGAGCCAAAAGTACCATTTTATTGGCTCATATTTATTTTATTTTATTTTATTTTTGTTTTCGCACCATTACAGTAGTTTAAAATGCTTAAGGAAACGTCTTTGTCACAACAGAAGGGTAGTATGGCAAGAGGGCTGGCAGGAGTAGCGACATAAAAAGAAAAAAAAGGAAGGGGAGCCAACAGCACCTTTTTTTCTTTTTTTTAATTTATTTTTATTTATTTATTTTTTCATTTTTTTTGTTTTTTGCTTTTTTGTTTTTTTTCCTTTTTTTATTTTTTATTTTTTTTAACAGAAGGGTAGTATGGCGAGAGGGCTGGCAGGAGTAGCGACATAAAAAGGAAAAAAAAAGAAGGGAGAGCCAACAGCACCCGATGTTCCCAGGCGGTCACCCATCCAAGTACTAACCGGGCCCGATGTTGCTTAACTTCGGTGATCGGACGAGAACCGGTGTATTTAACATGGTATGGCCGTTGGCACACGTATACTGTAGGCGCACGGCAGAATTCGCATTCGGCTCTCCTCCCAACACACAAAATGTTAGTTTTCGGCCGCATTTGACGAAAGCACCTCCTTCCCGCAGCAGCGAGTTCCTCGAGGACGGCGCGGAGTGCGCGCCCGACGTCCCAGCAGAACGATTGCCCAATTGGCGGGCGCGCCGTCGCGTGTGTGAGACGCGCAGCTGCTCGTTGCACCTCCTGTCATTCGCTTGTCGCGTGCAACCTTCGACACACGCGGAAGGCGCATCTCGTCCCTGGTGTCCAGCGGGGGGCTGGCGCGCGGCCGACCGGCGTATGGTCTGTGCGGGGTGTGGCAGTGTCGTGCTGGAGGGCGCCACTGGTAGCGATGTGAGCTTCCTCGCCTCACACCGGGTGTTTGCGTAGTTGGCAGTGCATTCGCACCTTTCCTATCCCTGTCCCCGTCCCGACTTGGCCCGACTTTGCTCGACTGCCGCTCGCTGCCGCTCGGGTCGTGGTCCATATGACGGCGCAAGCACGACAAACGTCTGCGGGACTAGACGACGCGACTAAAGAAAAAATTTATGATTACAATCAAATTTGGAACTTTACGGTGCAGCACAACAATAGGCGCTGACGCATTTCAGGGCAGATTCGTGCTGTTTTATCGTTTTCAAAGACTTCCCGGCAAACTTCGTTAGCACATTCTCCCTCAAACTGAGTTAATTACCGCATTATCGTACCGTTGCATTAGTTTAAAAATGCTTAAGAAAGCATCTTTGTCATGACAGTAAGGTAGTATGAAACGACTGCTGGCAGGATAGCGACTTAAAAAGCAAAAATGCAGGGAGCCAAAAGTACCATTTTATTGGCTCATATTTATTTTATTTTATTTTTATTTTTGTTTTCGCACCATTACAGTAGTTTAAAATGCTTAAGGAAACGTCTTTGTCACAACAGAAGGGTAGTATGGCAAGAGGCTGGCAGGAGTAGCGACATAAAAAGGAAAAAAAGGAAGGGGAGCCAACAGCACCTTTTTTTCTTTTTTTTAATTTATTTTTTATTTATTTATTTTTTCATTTTTTTTGTTTTTTGCTTTTTTGTTTTTTTTCCTTTTTTTATTTTTTATTTTTTTTAACAGAAGGTAGTATGGCGAGAGGGCTGGCAGGAGTAGCGACATAAAAGGAAAAAAAAAGAAGGGAGAGCCAACTAGCACCCGATGTTCCCAGGCGGTCACCCATCCAAGTACTAACCGGGCCCGATGTTGCTTAACTTCGGTGATCGGACGAGAACCGGTGTATTAACATGGTATGGCCGTTGGCACACGTATACTGTAGGCGCACGGCAGAATTCGCATTCGGCTCTCCTCCCAACACACAAAATGTTAGTTTTCGGCGCATTTGACGAAAGCACCTCCTTCCGCAGCAGCGAGTTCCTCGAGGACGGCGCGGAGGTGCGCGCCCGACGTCCCAGCAGAACGATTGCCCAATTGGCGGGCGCGCCGTCGCGTGTGTGAGACGCGCAGCTGCTCGTTGCACCTCCTGTCATTCGCTTGTCGCGTGCAACCTTCGACACACGCGGAAGGCGCATCTCGTCCCTGGTGTCCAGCGGGGGGCTGGCGCGCGGCCGACCGGCGTATGGTCTGTGCGGGGTGTGGCAGTGTCGTGCTGGAGGGCGCCACTGGTAGCGATGTGAGCTTCCTCGCCTCACACCGGGTGTTTGCGTAGTTGGCAGTGCATTCGCACCTTTCCTATCCCTGTCCCCGTCCCGACTTGGCCCGACTTTGCTCGACTGCCGCTCGCTGCCGCTCGGGTCGTGGTCCATATGACGGCGCAAGCACGACAAACGTCTGCGGGACTAGACGACGCGACTAAAGAAAAAATTTTATGATTACAAATCAAATTTGGAACTTTACGGTGCAGCACAACAATAGGCGCTGACGCATTTCAGGGCAGATTCGTGCTGTTTTATCGTTTTCAAAGACTTCCCGGCAAACTTCGTTAGCACATTCTCCCTCAAACTGAGTTAATTACCGCATTATCGTACCGTTGCATTAGTTTAAAATGCTTAAGAAAGCATCTTTGTCATGACAGAAAGGTAGTATGAAACGACTGCTGGCAGGATAGCGACTTAAAAAGCAAAAATGCAGGGGAGCCAAAAGTACCATTTTTATTGGCTCATATTTATTTTATTTTATTTTATTTTTGTTTTCGCACCATTACAGTAGTTTAAAATGCTTAAGGAAACGTCTTTGTCACAACAGAAGGGTAGTATGGCAAGAGGGCTGGCAGGAGTAGCGACATAAAAAGGAAAAAAAAGGAAGGGGAGCCAACAGCACCTTTTTTTCTTTTTTTTAATTATTTTTTATTTATTTATTTTTTCATTTTTTTTGTTTTTTGCTTTTTTGTTTTTTTTTTCCTTTTTTATTTTTTATTTTTTTAACAGAAGGGTAGTATGGCGAGAGGGCTGGCAGGAGTAGCGACATAAAAAGGAAAAAAAAAGAAGGGAGAGCCAACAGCACCCGATGTTCCCAGGCGGTCACCCATCCAAGTACTAACCGGGCCCGATGTTGCTTAACTTCGGTGATCGACGAGAACCGGTGTATTTACATGGTATGGCCGTTGGCAACACGTATACTGTAGGCGCACGGCAGAATTCGCATTCGGCTCTCCTCCCAACACACAAAATGTTAGTTTTCGGCCGCATTTGACGAAAGCACCTCCTTCCGCAGCAGCGAGTTCCTCGAGGACGGCGCGGAGTGCGCGCCCGACGTCCAGCAGAACGATTGCCCAATTGGCGGGCGCGCCGTCGCGTGTGTGAGACGCGCAGCTGCTCGTTGCACCTCCTGTCATTCGCTTGTCGCGTGCAACCTTCGACACACGCGGAAGGCGCATCTCGTCCCTGGTGTCCAGCGGGGGGCTGGCGCGCGGCCGACCGGCGTATGGTCTGTGCGGGGTGTGGCAGTGTCGTGCTGGAGGGCGCCACTGGTAGCGATGTGAGCTTCCTCGCCTCACACCGGGTGTTTGCGTAGTTGGCAGTGCATTCGCACCTTTCCTATCCCTGTCCCCGTCCCGACTTGGCCCGACTTTGCTCGACTGCCGCTCGCTGCCGCTCGGGTCGTGGTCCATATGACGGCGCAAGCACGACAAACGTCTGCGGGACTAGACGACGCGACTAAAGAAAAAATTTATGATTACAAATCAAATTTGGAACTTTACGGTGCAGCACAACAATAGGCGCTGACGCATTTCAGGGCAGATTCGTGCTGTTTTATCGTTTTCAAAGACTTCCCGGCAAACTTCGTTAGCACATTCTCCCTCAAACTGAGTTAATTACCGCATTATCGTACCGTTGCATTAGTTTAAATGCTTAAGAAAGCATCTTTGTCATGACCAGAAAGGTAGTATGAAACGACTGCTGGCAGGATAGCGACTTAAAAAGCAAAAATGCAGGGGAGCCAAAAGTACCATTTTTATTGGCTCATATTTATTTTATTTTATTTTATTTTTGTTTCGCACCATTACAGTAGTTTAAAATGCTTAAGGAAACGTCTTTGTCACAACAGAAGGGTAGTATGGCAAGAGGGCTGGCAGGAGTCGCGACATAAAAAGGAAAAAAAAGGAAGGGAGCCAACAGCACCTTTTTTTCTTTTTTTTAATTTATTTTTTATTTATTTATTTTTTCATTTTTTTTGTTTTTTGCTTTTTTGTTTTTTTTCCTTTTTTATTTTTTATTTTTTTTAACAGAAGGGTAGTATGGCGAGAGGGCTGGCAGGAGTAGCGACATAAAAAGGAAAAAAAAAGAAGGGAGAGCCCAACAGCACCCGATGTTCCCAGGCGGTCACCCATCCAAGTACTAACCGGGCCCGATGTTGCTTAACTTCGGTGATCGGACGAGAACCGGTGTATTTAACATGGTATGGCCGTTGGCACACGTATACTGTAGGCGCACGGCAGAATTCGCATTCGGCTCTCCTCCCAACACACAAAATGTTAGTTTTCGGCCGCATTTGACGAAAGCACCTCCTTCCGCAGCAGCGAGTTCCTCGAGGACGGCGCGGAGTGCGCGCCCGACGTCCCAGCAGAACGATTGCCCAATTGGCGGGCGCGCCGTCGCGTGTGTGAGACGCGCAGCTGCTCGTTGCACCCTCCTGTCATTCGCTTGTCGCGTGCAACCTTCGACACACGCGGAAGGCGCATCTCGTCCCTGGTGTCCAGCGGGGGGCTGGCGCGCGGCCGACCGGCGTATGGTCTGTGCGGGGTGTGGCAGTGTCGTGCTGGAGGGCGCCACTGGTAGCGATGTGAGCTTCCTCGCCTCACACCGGGTGTTTGCGTAGTTGGCAGTGCATTCGCACCTTTCCTATCCCTGTCCCCGTCCCGACTTGGCCCGACTTTGCTCGACTGCCGCTCGCTGCCGCTCGGGTCGTGGTCCATATGACGGCGCAAGCACGACAAACGTCTGCGGGACTAGACGACGCGACTAAAGAAAAAATTTATGATTACAAATCAAATTTGGAACTTTACGGTGCAGCACAACAATAGGCGCTGACGCATTTCAGGGCAGATTCGTGCTGTTTTATCGTTTTCAAAGACTTCCGGCAAACTTCGTTAGCACATTCTCCCTCAAACTGAGTTAATTACCGCATTATCGTACCGTTGCATTAGTTTAAAATGCTTAAGAAAGCATCTTTGTCATGACAGAAAGGTAGTATGAAACGACTGCTGGCAGGATAGCGACTTAAAAAGCAAAAATGCAGGGGAGCCAAAAGTACCATTTTTATTGGCTCATATTTATTTTATTTTATTTTATTTTTGTTTCGCACCATTACAGTAGTTTAAAATGCTTAAGGAAACGTCTTTGTCACAACAGAAGGGTAGTATGGCAAGAGGGCTGGCAGGAGTAGCGACATAAAAAGGAAAAAAAAGGAAGGGGAGCCAACAGCACCTTTTTTTCTTTTTTTTAATTTATTTTTTATTTATTTATTTTTTCATTTTTTTGTTTTTTGCTTTTTTGTTTTTTTTCCTTTTTTTATTTTTTATTTTTTTTAACAGAAGGGTAGTATGGCGAGAGGGCTGGCAGGAGTAGCGACATAAAAAGGAAAAAAAAAGAAGGGAGAGCAACAGCACCCGATGTTCCCAGGCGGTCACCCATCCAAGTACTAACCGGGCCCGATGTTGCTTAACTTCGGTGATCGGACGAGAACCGGTGTATTTAACATGGTATGGCCGTTGGCACACGTATACTGTAGGCGCACGGCAGAATTCGCATTCGGCTCTCCTCCCAACACACAAAATGTTAGTTTTCGGCCGCATTTGACGAAAGCACCTCCTTCCGCAGCAGCGAGTTCCTCGAGGACGGCGCGGAGTGCGCGCCCGACGTCCCAGCAGAACGATTGCCCAATTGGCGGGCGCGCCGTCGCGTGTGTGAGACGCGCAGCTGCTCGTTGCACCTCCTGTCATTCGCTTGTCGCGTGCAACCTTCGACACACGCGGAAGGCGCATCTCGTCCCTGGTGTCCAGCGGGGGGCTGGCGCGCGGCCGACCGGCGTATGGTCTGTGCGGGGTGTGGCAGTGTCGTGCTGGAGGGCGCCACTGGTAGCGATGTGAGCTTCCTCGCCTCACACCGGGTGTTTGCGTAGTTGGCAGTGCATTCGCACCTTTCCTATCCTGTCCCCGTCCCGACTTGGCCCGACTTTGCTCGACTGCCGCTCGCTGCCGCTCGGGTCGTGGTCCATATGACGGCGCAAGCACGACAAACGTCTGCGGGACTAGACGACGCGACTAAAGAAAAAATTTATGATTACAAATCAAATTTGGAACTTTACGGTGCAGCACAACAATAGGCGCTGACGCATTTCAGGGCAGATTCGTGCTGTTTTATCGTTTTCAAAGACTTCCCGGCAAACTTCGTTAGCACATTCTCCCTCAAACTGAGTTAATTACCGCATTATCGTACCGTTGCATTAGTTTAAAATGCTTAAGAAAGCATCTTTGTCATGACAGAAAGGTAGTATGAAACGACTGCTGGCAGGATAGCGACTTAAAAGCAAAAATGCAGGGGAGCCAAAAGTACCATTTTTATTGGCTCATATTTATTTTATTTTATTTTATTTTTGTTTTCGCACCATTACAGTAGTTTAAAATGCTTAAGGAAACGTCTTTGTCACAACAGAAGGGTAGTATGGCAAGAGGGCTGGCAGGAGTAGCGACATAAAAAGGAAAAAAAGGAAGGGAGCCAACAGCACCTTTTTTTCTTTTTTTTAATTTATTTTTTATTTATTTATTTTTCATTTTTTTTGTTTTTTTGCTTTTTTGTTTTTTTTCCTTTTTTATTTTTTATTTTTTTTAACAGAAGGGTAGTATGGCGAGAGGGCTGGCAGGAGTAGCGACATAAAAAGGAAAAAAAAGAAGGGAGAGCCAACAGCACCCGATGTTCCAGGCGGTCACCATCCAAGTACTAACCGGGCCCGATGTTGCTTAACTTCGGTGATCGGACGAGAACCGGTGTATTTAACATGGTATGGCCGTTGGCACACGTATACTGTAGGCGCACGGCAGAATTCGCATTCGGCTCTCCTCCCAACACACAAAATGTTAGTTTTCGGCCGCATTTGACGAAAGCACCTCCTTCCGCAGCAGCGAGTTCCTCGAGGACGGCGCGGAGTGCGCGCCCGACGTCCCAGCAGAACGATTGCCCAATTGGCGGGCGCGCCGTCGCGTGTGTGAGACGCGCAGCTGCTCGTTGCACCTCCTGTCATTCGCTTGTCGCGTGCAACCTTCGACACACGCGGAAGGCGCATCTCGTCCCTGGTGTCCAGCGGGGGGCTGGCGCGCGGCCGACCGGCGTATGGTCTGTGCGGGGTGTGGCAGTGTCGTGCTGGAGGGCGCCACTGGTAGCGATGTGAGCTTCCTCGCCTCACACCGGGGTGTTTGCGTAGGTTGGCAGTGCATTCGCACCTTTCCTATCCCTGTCCCCGTCCCGACTTGGCCCGACTTTGCTCGACTGCCGCTCGCTGCCGCTCGGGTCGTGGTCCATATGACGGCGCAAGCACGACAAACGTCTGCGGGACTAGACGACGCGACTAAAGAAAAAATTTATGATTACAAATCAAATTTGGAACTTTACGGTGCAGCACAACAATAGGCGCTGACGCATTTCAGGGCAGATTCGTGCTGTTTTATCGTTTTCAAAGACTTCCCGGCAAACTTCGTTAGCACATTCTCCCTCAAACTGAGTTAATTACCGCATTATCGTACCGTTGCATTAGTTTAAAATGCTTAAGAAAGCATCTTTGTCATGACAGAAAGGTAGTATGAAACGACTGCTGGCAGGATAGCGACTTAAAAAGCAAAAATGCAGGGGAGCCAAAAGTACCATTTTTATTGGCTCATATTTATTTTATTTTATTTTATTTTTGTTTTCGCACCATTACAGTAGTTTAAAATGCTTAAGGAAACGTCTTTGTCACAACAGAAGGGTAGTATGGCAAGAGGGCTGGCAGGAGTAGCGACATAAAAAGGAAAAAAAGGAAGGGGAGCCAACAGCACCTTTTTTTCTTTTTTTTAATTTATTTTTTATTTATTTATTTTTTCATTTTTTTTGTTTTTTGCTTTTTTGTTTTTTTTCCTTTTTTTATTTTTTATTTTTTTTAACAGAAGGGTAGTATGGCGAGAGGGCTGGCAGGAGTAGCGACATAAAAAGGAAAAAAAAAGAAGGGAGAGCCAACAGCACCCGATGTTCCCAGGCGGTCACCCATCCAAGTACTAACCGGGCCCGATGTTGCTTAACTTCGGTGATCGGACGAGAACCGGTGTATTTAACATGGTATGGCCGTTGGCACACGTATACTGTAGGCGCACGGCAGAATTCGCATTCGGCTCTCCTCCCAACACACAAAATGTTAGTTTTCGGCCGCATTTGACGAAAGCACCTCCTTCCGCAGCAGCGAGTTCCTCGAGGACGGCGCGGAGTGCGCGCCCGACGTCCCAGCAGAACGATTGCCCAATTGGCGGGCGCGCCGTCGCGTGTGTGAGACGCGCAGCTGCTCGTTGCACCTCCTGTCATTCGCTTGTCGCGTGCAACCTTCGACACACGCGGAAGGCGCATCTCGTCCCTGGTGTCCAGCGGGGGGCTGGCGCGCGGCCGACCGGCGTATGGTCTGTGCGGGGTGTGGCAGTGTCGTGCTGGAGGGCGCCACTGGTAGCGATGTGAGCTTCCTCGCCTCACACCGGGTGTTTGCGTAGTTGGCAGTGCATTCGCACCTTTCCTATCCCTGTCCCCGTCCCGACTTGGCCCGACTTTGCTCGACTGCCGCTCGCTGCCGCTCGGGTCGTGGTCCATATGACGGCGCAAGCACGACAAACGTCTGCGGGACTAGACGACGCGACTAAAGAAAAAATTTATGATTACAAATCAAATTTGGAACTTTACGGTGCAGCACAACAATAGGCGCTGACGCATTTCAGGGCAGATTCGTGCTGTTTTATCGTTTTCAAAGACTTCCCGGCAAACTTCGTTAGCACATTCTCCCTCAAACTGAGTTAATTACCGCATTATCGTACCGTTGCATTAGTTTAAAATGCTTAAGAAAGCATCTTTGTCATGACAGAAAGGTAGTATGAAACGACTGCTGGCAGGATAGCGACTTAAAAAGCAAAAATGCAGGGGAGCCAAAAGTACCATTTTTATTGGCTCATATTTATTTTATTTTATTTTATTTTTGTTTTCGCACCATTACAGTAGTTTAAAATGCTTAAGGAAACGTCTTTGTCACAACAGAAGGGTAGTATGGCAAGAGGGCTGGCAGGAGTAGCGACATAAAAAGGAAAAAAAAGGAAGGGGAGCCAACAGCACCTTTTTTTCTTTTTTTTAATTTATTTTTTATTTATTTATTTTTTCATTTTTTTTGTTTTTTGCTTTTTTGTTTTTTTTCCTTTTTTTATTTTTTATTTTTTTTAACAGAAGGGTAGTATGGCGAGAGGGCTGGCAGGAGTAGCGACATAAAAAGGAAAAAAAAAGAAGGGAGAGCCAACAGCACCCGATGTTCCCAGGCGGTCACCCATCCAAGTACTAACCGGGCCCGATGTTGCTTAACTTCGGTGATCGGACGAGAACCGGTGTATTTAACATGGTATGGCCGTTGGCACACGTATACTGTAGGCGCACGGCAGAATTCGCATTCGGCTCTCCTCCCAACACACAAAATGTTAGTTTTCGGCCGCATTTGACGAAAGCACCTCCTTCCGCAGCAGCGAGTTCCTCGAGGACGGCGCGGAGTGCGCGCCCGACGTCCCAGCAGAACGATTGCCCAATTGGCGGGCGCGCCGTCGCGTGTGTGAGACGCGCAGCTGCTCGTTGCACCTCCTGTCATTCGCTTGTCGCGTGCAACCTTCGACACACGCGGAAGGCGCATCTCGTCCCTGGTGTCCAGCGGGGGGCTGGCGCGCGGCCGACCGGCGTATGGTCTGTGCGGGGTGTGGCAGTGTCGTGCTGGAGGGCGCCACTGGTAGCGATGTGAGCTTCCTCGCCTCACACCGGGTGTTTGCGTAGTTGGCAGTGCATTCGCACCTTTCCTATCCCTGTCCCCGTCCCGACTTGGCCCGACTTTGCTCGACTGCCGCTCGCTGCCGCTCGGGTCGTGGTCCATATGACGGCGCAAGCACGACAAACGTCTGCGGGACTAGACGACGCGACTAAAGAAAAAATTTATGATTACAAATCAAATTTGGAACTTTACGGTGCAGCACAACAATAGGCGCTGACGCATTTCAGGGCAGATTCGTGCTGTTTTATCGTTTTCAAAGACTTCCCGGCAAACTTCGTTAGCACATTCTCCCTCAAACTGAGTTAATTACCGCATTATCGTACCGTTGCATTAGTTTAAAATGCTTAAGAAAGCATCTTTGTCATGACAGAAAGGTAGTATGAAACGACTGCTGGCAGGATAGCGACTTAAAAAGCAAAAATGCAGGGGAGCCAAAAGTACCATTTTTATTGGCTCATATTTATTTTATTTTATTTTATTTTTGTTTTCGCACCATTACAGTAGTTTAAAATGCTTAAGGAAACGCCTTTGTCACAACAGAAGGGTAGTATGGCAAGAGGGCTGGCAGGAGTAGCGACATAAAAAGGAAAAAAAAGGAAGGGGAGCCAACAGCACCTTTTTTTCTTTTTTTTAATTTATTTTTTATTTATTTATTTTTTCATTTTTTTTGTTTTTTGCTTTTTTGTTTTTTTTCCTTTTTTTATTTTTTATTTTTTTTAACAGAAGGGTAGTATGGCGAGAGGGCTGGCAGGAGTAGCGACATAAAAAGGAAAAAAAAAGAAGGGAGAGCCAACAGCACCCGATGTTCCCAGGCGGTCACCCATCCAAGTACTAACCGGGCCCGATGTTGCTTAACTTCGGTGATCGGACGAGAACCGGTGTATTTAACATGGTATGGCCGTTGGCACACGTATACTGTAGGCGCACGGCAGAATTCGCATTCGGCTCTCCTCCCAACACACAAAATGTTAGTTTTCGGCCGCATTTGACGAAAGCACCTCCTTCCGCAGCAGCGAGTTCCTCGAGGACGGCGCGGAGTGCGCGCCCGACGTCCCAGCAGAACGATTGCCCAATTGGCGGGCGCGCCGTCGCGTGTGTGAGACGCGCAGCTGCTCGTTGCACCTCCTGTCATTCGCTTGTCGCGTGCAACCTTCGACACACGCGGAAGGCGCATCTCGTCCCTGGTGTCCAGCGGGGGGCTGGCGCGCGGCCGACCGGCGTATGGTCTGTGCGGGGTGTGGCAGTGTCGTGCTGGAGGGCGCCACTGGTAGCGATGTGAGCTTCCTCGCCTCACACCGGGTGTTTGCGTAGTTGGCAGTGCATTCGCACCTTTCCTATCCCTGTCCCCGTCCCGACTTGGCCCGACTTTGCTCGACTGCCGCTCGCTGCCGCTCGGGTCGTGGTCCATATGACGGCGCAAGCACGACAAACGTCTGCGGGACTAGACGACGCGACTAAAGAAAAAATTTATGATTACAAATCAAATTTGGAACTTTACGGTGCAGCACAACAATAGGCGCTGACGCATTTCAGGGCAGATTCGTGCTGTTTTATCGTTTTCAAAGACTTCCCGGCAAACTTCGTTAGCACATTCTCCCTCAAACTGAGTTAATTACCGCATTATCGTACCGTTGCATTAGTTTAAAATGCTTAAGAAAGCATCTTTGTCATGACAGAAAGGTAGTATGAAACGACTGCTGGCAGGATAGCGACTTAAAAAGCAAAAATGCAGGGGAGCCAAAAGTACCATTTTTATTGGCTCATATTTATTTTATTTTATTTTATTTTTGTTTTCGCACCATTACAGTAGTTTAAAATGCTTAAGGAAACGTCTTTGTCACAACAGAAGGGTAGTATGGCAAGAGGGCTGGCAGGAGTAGCGACATAAAAAGGAAAAAAAAGGAAGGGGAGCCAACAGCACCTTTTTTTCTTTTTTTTAATTTATTTTTTATTTATTTATTTTTTCATTTTTTTTGTTTTTTGCTTTTTTGTTTTTTTTCCTTTTTTTATTTTTTATTTTTTTTAACAGAAGGGTAGTATGGCGAGAGGGCTGGCAGGAGTAGCGACATAAAAAGGAAAAAAAAAGAAGGGAGAGCCAACAGCACCCGATGTTCCCAGGCGGTCACCCATCCAAGTACTAACCGGGCCCGATGTTGCTTAACTTCGGTGATCGGACGAGAACCGGTGTATTTAACATGGTATGGCCGTTGGCACACGTATACTGTAGGCGCACGGCAGAATTCGCATTCGGCTCTCCTCCCAACACACAAAATGTTAGTTTTCGGCCGCATTTGACGAAAGCACCTCCTTCCGCAGCAGCGAGTTCCTCGAGGACGGCGCGGAGTGCGCGCCCGACGTCCCAGCAGAACGATTGCCCAATTGGCGGGCGCGCCGTCGCGTGTGTGAGACGCGCAGCTGCTCGTTGCACCTCCTGTCATTCGCTTGTCGCGTGCAACCTTCGACACACGCGGAAGGCGCATCTCGTCCCTGGTGTCCAGCGGGGGGCTGGCGCGCGGCCGACCGGCGTATGGTCTGTGCGGGGTGTGGCAGTGTCGTGCTGGAGGGCGCCACTGGTAGCGATGTGAGCTTCCTCGCCTCACACCGGGTGTTTGCGTAGTTGGCAGTGCATTCGCACCTTTCCTATCCCTGTCCCCGTCCCGACTTGGCCCGACTTTGCTCGACTGCCGCTCGCTGCCGCTCGGGTCGTGGTCCATATGACGGCGCAAGCACGACAAACGTCTGCGGGACTAGACGACGCGACTAAAGAAAAAATTTATGATTACAAATCAAATTTGGAACTTTACGGTGCAGCACAACAATAGGCGCTGACGCATTTCAGGGCAGATTCGTGCTGTTTTATCGTTTTCAAAGACTTCCCGGCAAACTTCGTTAGCACATTCTCCCTCAAACTGAGTTAATTACCGCATTATCGTACCGTTGCATTAGTTTAAAATGCTTAAGAAAGCATCTTTGTCATGACAGAAAGGTAGTATGAAACGACTGCTGGCAGGATAGCGACTTAAAAAGCAAAAATGCAGGGGAGCCAAAAGTACCATTTTTATTGGCTCATATTTATTTTATTTTATTTTATTTTTGTTTTCGCACCATTACAGTAGTTTAAAATGCTTAAGGAAACGTCTTTGTCACAACAGAAGGGTAGTATGGCAAGAGGGCTGGCAGGAGTAGCGACATAAAAAGGAAAAAAAAGGAAGGGGAGCCAACAGCACCTTTTTTTCTTTTTTTTAATTTATTTTTTATTTATTTATTTTTTCATTTTTTTTGTTTTTTGCTTTTTTGTTTTTTTTCCTTTTTTTATTTTTTATTTTTTTTAACAGAAGGGTAGTATGGCGAGAGGGCTGGCAGGAGTAGCGACATAAAAAGGAAAAAAAAAGAAGGGAGAGCCAACAGCACCCGATGTTCCCAGGCGGTCACCCATCCAAGTACTAACCGGGCCCGATGTTGCTTAACTTCGGTGATCGGACGAGAACCGGTGTATTTAACATGGTATGGCCGTTGGCACACGTATACTGTAGGCGCACGGCAGAATTCGCATTCGGCTCTCCTCCCAACACACAAAATGTTAGTTTTCGGCCGCATTTGACGAAAGCACCTCCTTCCGCAGCAGCGAGTTCCTCGAGGACGGCGCGGAGTGCGCGCCCGACGTCCCAGCAGAACGATTGCCCAATTGGCGGGCGCGCCGTCGCGTGTGTGAGACGCGCAGCTGCTCGTTGCACCTCCTGTCATTCGCTTGTCGCGTGCAACCTTCGACACACGCGGAAGGCGCATCTCGTCCCTGGTGTCCAGCGGGGGGCTGGCGCGCGGCCGACCGGCGTATGGTCTGTGCGGGGTGTGGCAGTGTCGTGCTGGAGGGCGCCACTGGTAGCGATGTGAGCTTCCTCGCCTCACACCGGGTGTTTGCGTAGTTGGCAGTGCATTCGCACCTTTCCTATCCCTGTCCCCGTCCCGACTTGGCCCGACTTTGCTCGACTGCCGCTCGCTGCCGCTCGGGTCGTGGTCCATATGACGGCGCAAGCACGACAAACGTCTGCGGGACTAGACGACGCGACTAAAGAAAAAATTTATGATTACAAATCAAATTTGGAACTTTACGGTGCAGCACAACAATAGGCGCTGACGCATTTCAGGGCAGATTCGTGCTGTTTTATCGTTTTCAAAGACTTCCCGGCAAACTTCGTTAGCACATTCTCCCTCAAACTGAGTTAATTACCGCATTATCGTACCGTTGCATTAGTTTAAAATGCTTAAGAAAGCATCTTTGTCATGACAGAAAGGTAGTATGAAACGACTGCTGGCAGGATAGCGACTTAAAAAGCAAAAATGCAGGGGAGCCAAAAGTACCATTTTTATTGGCTCATATTTATTTTATTTTATTTTATTTTTGTTTTCGCACCATTACAGTAGTTTAAAATGCTTAAGGAAACGTCTTTGTCACAACAGAAGGGTAGTATGGCAAGAGGGCTGGCAGGAGTAGCGACATAAAAAGGAAAAAAAAGGAAGGGGAGCCAACAGCACCTTTTTTTCTTTTTTTTAATTTATTTTTTATTTATTTATTTTTTCATTTTTTTTGTTTTTTGCTTTTTTGTTTTTTTTCCTTTTTTTATTTTTTATTTTTTTTAACAGAAGGGTAGTATGGCGAGAGGGCTGGCAGGAGTAGCGACATAAAAAGGAAAAAAAAAGAAGGGAGAGCCAACAGCACCCGATGTTCCCAGGCGGTCACCCATCCAAGTACTAACCGGGCCCGATGTTGCTTAACTTCGGTGATCGGACGAGAACCGGTGTATTTAACATGGTATGGCCGTTGGCACACGTATACTGTAGGCGCACGGCAGAATTCGCATTCGGCTCTCCTCCCAACACACAAAATGTTAGTTTTCGGCCGCATTTGACGAAAGCACCTCCTTCCGCAGCAGCGAGTTCCTCGAGGACGGCGCGGAGTGCGCGCCCGACGTCCCAGCAGAACGATTGCCCAATTGGCGGGCGCGCCGTCGCGTGTGTGAGACGCGCAGCTGCTCGTTGCACCTCCTGTCATTCGCTTGTCGCGTGCAACCTTCGACACACGCGGAAGGCGCATCTCGTCCCTGGTGTCCAGCGGGGGGCTGGCGCGCGGCCGACCGGCGTATGGTCTGTGCGGGGTGTGGCAGTGTCGTGCTGGAGGGCGCCACTGGTAGCGATGTGAGCTTCCTCGCCTCACACCGGGTGTTTGCGTAGTTGGCAGTGCATTCGCACCTTTCCTATCCCTGTCCCCGTCCCGACTTGGCCCGACTTTGCTCGACTGCCGCTCGCTGCCGCTCGGGTCGTGGTCCATATGACGGCGCAAGCACGACAAACGTCTGCGGGACTAGACGACGCGACTAAAGAAAAAATTTATGATTACAAATCAAATTTGGAACTTTACGGTGCAGCACAACAATAGGCGCTGACGCATTTCAGGGCAGATTCGTGCTGTTTTATCGTTTTCAAAGACTTCCCGGCAAACTTCGTTAGCACATTCTCCCTCAAACTGAGTTAATTACCGCATTATCGTACCGTTGCATTAGTTTAAAATGCTTAAGAAAGCATCTTTGTCATGACAGAAAGGTAGTATGAAACGACTGCTGGCAGGATAGCGACTTAAAAAGCAAAAATGCAGGGGAGCCAAAAGTACCATTTTTATTGGCTCATATTTATTTTATTTTATTTTATTTTTGTTTTCGCACCATTACAGTAGTTTAAAATGCTTAAGGAAACGTCTTTGTCACAACAGAAGGGTAGTATGGCAAGAGGGCTGGCAGGAGTAGCGACATAAAAAGGAAAAAAAAGGAAGGGGAGCCAACAGCACCTTTTTTTCTTTTTTTTAATTTATTTTTATTTATTTATTTTTTCATTTTTTTTGTTTTTGCTTTTTTGTTTTTTTTCCTTTTTTTATTTTTTATTTTTTTTAACAGAAGGGTAGTATGGCGAGAGGGCTGGCAGGAGTAGCGACATAAAAAGGAAAAAAAAAGAAGGGAGAGCCAACAGCACCCGATGTTCCCAGGCGGTCACCCATCCAAGTACTAACCGGGCCCGATGTTGCTTAACTTCGGTGATCGGACGAGAACCGGTGTATTTAACATGGTATGGCCGTTGGCACACGTATACTGTAGGCGCACGGCAGAATTCGCATTCGGCTCTCCTCCCAACACACAAAATGTTAGTTTTCGGCCGCATTTGACGAAAGCACCTCCTTCCGCAGCAGCGAGTTCCTCGAGGACGGCGCGGAGTGCGCGCCCGACGTCCCAGCAGAACGATTGCCCAATTGGCGGGCGCGCCGTCGCGTGTGTGAGACGCGCAGCTGCTCGTTGCACCTCCTGTCATTCGCTTGTCGCGTGCAACCTTCGACACACGCGGAAGGCGCATCTCGTCCCTGGTGTCCAGCGGGGGGCTGGCGCGCGGCCGACCGGCGTATGGTCTGTGCGGGGTGTGGCAGTGTCGTGCTGGAGGGCGCCACTGGTAGCGATGTGAGCTTCCTCGCCTCACACCGGGTGTTTGCGTAGTTGGCAGTGCATTCGCACCTTTCCTATCCCTGTCCCCGTCCCGACTTGGCCCGACTTTGCTCGACTGCCGCTCGCTGCCGCTCGGGTCGTGGTCCATATGACGGCGCAAGCACGACAAACGTCTGCGGGACTAGACGACGCGACTAAAGAAAAAATTTATGATTACAAATCAAATTTGGAACTTTACGGTGCAGCACAACAATAGGCGCTGACGCATTTCAGGGCAGATTCGTGCTGTTTTATCGTTTTCAAAGACTTCCCGGCAAACTTCGTTAGCACATTCTCCCTCAAACTGAGTTAATTACCGCATTATCGTACCGTTGCATTAGTTTAAAATGCTTAAGAAAGCATCTTTGTCATGACAGAAAGGTAGTATGAAACGACTGCTGGCAGGATAGCGACTTAAAAAGCAAAAATGCAGGGGAGCCAAAAGTACCATTTTTATTGGCTCATATTTATTTTATTTTATTTTATTTTTGTTTTCGCACCATTACAGTAGTTTAAAATGCTTAAGGAAACGTCTTTGTCACAACAGAAGGGTAGTATGGCAAGAGGGCTGGCAGGAGTAGCGACATAAAAAGGAAAAAAAAGGAAGGGGAGCCAACAGCACCTTTTTTTCTTTTTTTTAATTTATTTTTTATTTATTTATTTTTTCATTTTTTTTTGTTTTTTGCTTTTTTGTTTTTTTTCCTTTTTTTATTTTTTATTTTTTTTAACAGAAGGGTAGTATGGCGAGAGGGCTGGCAGGAGTAGCGACATAAAAAGGAAAAAAAAGAAGGGAGAGCCAACAGCACCCGATGTTCCCAGGCGGTCACCCATCCAAGTACTAACCGGGCCCGATGTTGCTTAACTTCGGTGATCGGACGAGAACCGGTGTATTTAACATGGTATGGCCGTTGGCACACGTATACTGTAGGCGCACGGCAGAATTCGCATTCGGCTCTCCTCCCAACACACAAAATGTTAGTTTTCGGCCGCATTTGACGAAAGCACCTCCTTCCGCAGCAGCGAGTTCCTCGAGGACGGCGCGGAGTGCGCGCCCGACGTCCCAGCAGAACGATTGCCCAATTGGCGGGCGCGCCGTCGCGTGTGTGAGACGCGCAGCTGCTCGTTGCACCTCCTGTCATTCGCTTGTCGCGTGCAACCTTCGACACACGCGGAAGGCGCATCTCGTCCCTGGTGTCCAGCGGGGGGCTGGCGCGCGGCCGACCGGCGTATGGTCTGTGCGGGGTGTGGCAGTGTCGTGCTGGAGGGCGCCACTGGTAGCGATGTGAGCTTCCTCGCCTCACACCGGGTGTTTGCGTAGTTGGCAGTGCATTCGCACCTTTCCTATCCCTGTCCCCGTCCCGACTTGGCCCGACTTTGCTCGACTGCCGCTCGCTGCCGCTCGGGTCGTGGTCCATATGACGGCGCAAGCACGACAAACGTCTGCGGGACTAGACGACGCGACTAAAGAAAAAATTTATGATTACAAATCAAATTTGGAACTTTACGGTGCAGCACAACAATAGGCGCTGACGCATTTCAGGGCAGATTCGTGCTGTTTTATCGTTTTCAAAGACTTCCCGGCAAACTTCGTTAGCACATTCTCCCTCAAACTGAGTTAATTACCGCATTATCGTACCGTTGCATTAGTTTAAAATGCTTAAGAAAGCATCTTTGTCATGACAGAAAGGTAGTATGAAACGACTGCTGGCAGGATAGCGACTTAAAAAGCAAAAATGCAGGGGAGCCAAAAGTACCATTTTTATTGGCTCATATTTATTTTATTTTATTTTATTTTTGTTTTCGCACCATTACAGTAGTTTAAAATGCTTAAGGAAACGTCTTTGTCACAACAGAAGGGTAGTATGGCAAGAGGGCTGGCAGGAGTAGCGACATAAAAAGGAAAAAAAAGGAAGGGGAGCCAACAGCACCTTTTTTTCTTTTTTTTAATTTATTTTTTATTTATTTATTTTTTCATTTTTTTTGTTTTTGCTTTTTTGTTTTTTTTCCTTTTTTTATTTTTTATTTTTTTAACAGAAGGGTAGTATGGCGAGAGGGCTGGCAGGAGTAGCGACATAAAAAGGAAAAAAAAAGAAGGGAGAGCCAACAGCACCCGATGTTCCCAGGCGGTCACCCATCCAAGTACTAACCGGGCCCGATGTTGCTTAACTTCGGTGATCGGACGAGAACCGGTGTATTTAACATGGTATGGCCGTTGGCACACGTATACTGTAGGCGCACGGCAGAATTCGCATTCGGCTCTCCTCCCAACACACAAAATGTTAGTTTTCGGCCGCATTTGACGAAAGCACCTCCTTCCGCAGCAGCGAGTTCCTCGAGGACGGCGCGGAGTGCGCGCCCGACGTCCCAGCAGAACGATTGCCCAATTGGCGGGCGCGCCGTCGCGTGTGTGAGACGCGCAGCTGCTCGTTGCACCTCCTGTCATTCGCTTGTCGCGTGCAACCTTCGACACACGCGGAAGGCGCATCTCGTCCCTGGTGTCCAGCGGGGGGCTGGCGCGCGGCCGACCGGCGTATGGTCTGTGCGGGGTGTGGCAGTGTCGTGCTGGAGGGCGCCACTGGTAGCGATGTGAGCTTCCTCGCCTCACACCGGGTGTTTGCGTAGTTGGCAGTGCATTCGCACCTTTCCTATCCCTGTCCCCGTCCCGACTTGGCCCGACTTTGCTCGACTGCCGCTCGCTGCCGCTCGGGTCGTGGTCCATATGACGGCGCAAGCACGACAAACGTCTGCGGGACTAGACGACGCGACTAAAGAAAAAATTTATGATTACAAATCAAATTTGGAACTTTACGGTGCAGCACAACAATAGGCGCTGACGCATTTCAGGGCAGATTCGTGCTGTTTTATCGTTTTCAAAGACTTCCCGGCAAACTTCGTTAGCACATTCTCCCTCAAACTGAGTTAATTACCGCATTATCGTACCGTTGCATTAGTTTAAAATGCTTAAGAAAGCATCTTTGTCATGACAGAAAGGTAGTATGAAACGACTGCTGGCAGGATAGCGACTTAAAAAGCAAAAATGCAGGGGAGCCAAAAGTACCATTTTTATTGGCTCATATTTATTTTATTTTATTTTATTTTTGTTTTCGCACCATTACAGTAGTTTAAAATGCTTAAGGAAACGTCTTTGTCACAACAGAAGGGTAGTATGGCAAGAGGGCTGGCAGGAGTAGCGACATAAAAAGGAAAAAAAAGGAAGGGGAGCCAACAGCACCTTTTTTCTTTTTTTTAATTTATTTTTTATTTATTTATTTTTTCATTTTTTTTGTTTTTTGCTTTTTGTTTTTTTTCCTTTTTTTATTTTTTATTTTTTTTAACAGAAGGGTAGTATGGCGAGAGGGCTGGCAGGAGTAGCGACATAAAAAGGAAAAAAAAAGAAGGGAGAGCCAACAGCACCCGATGTTCCCAGGCGGTCACCCATCCAAGTACTAACCGGGCCCGATGTTGCTTAACTTCGGTGATCGGACGAGAACCGGTGTATTTAACATGGTATGGCCGTTGGCACACGTATACTGTAGGCGCACGGCAGAATTCGCATTCGGCTCTCCTCCCAACACACAAAATGTTAGTTTTCGGCCGCATTTGACGAAAGCACCTCCTTCCGCAGCAGCGAGTTCCTCGAGGACGGCGCGGAGTGCGCGCCCGACGTCCCAGCAGAACGATTGCCCAATTGGCGGGCGCGCCGTCGCGTGTGTGAGACGCGCAGCTGCTCGTTGCACCTCCTGTCATTCGCTTGTCGCGTGCAACCTTCGACACACGCGGAAGGCGCATCTCGTCCCTGGTGTCCAGCGGGGGGCTGGCGCGCGGCCGACCGGCGTATGGTCTGTGCGGGGTGTGGCAGTGTCGTGCTGGAGGGCGCCACTGGTAGCGATGTGAGCTTCCTCGCCTCACACCGGGTGTTTGCGTAGTTGGCAGTGCATTCGCACCTTTCCTATCCCTGTCCCCGTCCCGACTTGGCCCGACTTTGCTCGACTGCCGCTCGCTGCCGCTCGGGTCGTGGTCCATATGACGGCGCAAGCACGACAAACGTCTGCGGGACTAGACGACGCGACTAAAGAAAAAATTTATGATTACAAATCAAATTTGGAACTTTACGGTGCAGCACAACAATAGGCGCTGACGCATTTCAGGGCAGATTCGTGCTGTTTTATCGTTTTCAAAGACTTCCCGGCAAACTTCGTTAGCACATTCTCCCTCAAACTGAGTTAATTACCGCATTATCGTACCGTTGCATTAGTTTAAAATGCTTAAGAAAGCATCTTTGTCATGACAGAAAGGTAGTATGAAACGACTGCTGGCAGGATAGCGACTTAAAAAGCAAAAATGCAGGGGAGCCAAAAGTACCATTTTTATTGGCTCATATTTATTTTATTTTATTTTATTTTTGTTTTCGCACCATTACAGTAGTTTAAAATGCTTAAGGAAACGTCTTTGTCACAACAGAAGGGTAGTATGGCAAGAGGGCTGGCAGGAGTAGCGACATAAAAAGGAAAAAAAGGAAGGGGAGCCAACAGCACCTTTTTTTCTTTTTTTTAATTTATTTTTTATTTATTTATTTTTTCATTTTTTTTGTTTTTTGCTTTTTTGTTTTTTTTCCTTTTTTTATTTTTATTTTTTTTAACAGAAGGGTAGTATGGCGAGAGGGCTGGCAGGAGTAGCGACATAAAAAGGAAAAAAAAAGAAGGGAGAGCCAACAGCACCCGATGTTCCCAGGCGGTCACCCATCCAAGTACTAACCGGGCCCGATGTTGCTTAACTTCGGTGATCGGACGAGAACCGGTGTATTTAACATGGTATGGCCGTTGGCACACGTATACTGTAGGCGCACGGCAGAATTCGCATTCGGCTCTCCTCCCAACACACAAAATGTTAGTTTTCGGCCGCATTTGACGAAAGCACCTCCTTCCGCAGCAGCGAGTTCCTCGAGGACGGCGCGGAGTGCGCGCCCGACGTCCCAGCAGAACGATTGCCCAATTGGCGGGCGCGCCGTCGCGTGTGTGAGACGCGCAGCTGCTCGTTGCACCTCCTGTCATTCGCTTGTCGCGTGCAACCTTCGACACACGCGGAAGGCGCATCTCGTCCCTGGTGTCCAGCGGGGGGCTGGCGCGCGGCCGACCGGCGTATGGTCTGTGCGGGGTGTGGCAGTGTCGTGCTGGAGGGCGCCACTGGTAGCGATGTGAGCTTCCTCGCCTCACACCGGGTGTTTGCGTAGTTGGCAGTGCATTCGCACCTTTCCTATCCCTGTCCCCGTCCCGACTTGGCCCGACTTTGCTCGACTGCCGCTCGCTGCCGCTCGGGTCGTGGTCCATATGACGGCGCAAGCACGACAAACGTCTGCGGGACTAGACGACGCGACTAAAGAAAAAATTTATGATTACAAATCAAATTTGGAACTTTACGGTGCAGCACAACAATAGGCGCTGACGCATTTCAGGGCAGATTCGTGCTGTTTTATCGTTTTCAAAGACTTCCCGGCAAACTTCGTTAGCACATTCTCCCTCAAACTGAGTTAATTACCGCATTATCGTACCGTTGCATTAGTTTAAAATGCTTAAGAAAGCATCTTTGTCATGACAGAAAGGTAGTATGAAACGACTGCTGGCAGGATAGCGACTTAAAAAGCAAAAATGCAGGGGAGCCAAAAGTACCATTTTTATTGGCTCATATTTATTTTATTTTATTTTATTTTTGTTTTCGCACCATTACAGTAGTTTAAAATGCTTAAGGAAACGTCTTTGTCACAACAGAAGGGTAGTATGGCAAGAGGGCTGGCAGGAGTAGCGACATAAAAAGGAAAAAAAAGGAAGGGGAGCCAACAGCACCTTTTTTTCTTTTTTTTAATTTATTTTTTATTTATTTATTTTTTCATTTTTTTTGTTTTTTGCTTTTTTGTTTTTTTTCCTTTTTTTATTTTTTATTTTTTTTAACAGAAGGGTAGTATGGCGAGAGGGCTGGCAGGAGTAGCGACATAAAAAGGAAAAAAAAAGAAGGGAGAGCCAACAGCACCCGATGTTCCCAGGCGGTCACCCATCCAAGTACTAACCGGCCCGATGTTGCTTAACTTCGGTGATCGGACGAGAACCGGTGTATTTAACATGGTATGGCCGTTGGCACACGTATACTGTAGGCGCACGGCAGAATTCGCATTCGGCTCTCCTCCCAACACACAAAATGTTAGTTTTCGGCCGCATTTGACGAAAGCACCTCCTTCCGCAGCAGCGAGTTCCTCGAGGACGGCGCGGAGTGCGCGCCCGACGTCCCAGCAGAACGATTGCCCAATTGGCGGGCGCGCCGTCGCGTGTGTGAGACGCGCAGCTGCTCGTTGCACCTCCTGTCATTCGCTTGTCGCGTGCAACCTTCGAC